>NW_024070213.1:54622163-54839716 GCF_014754425.2 Oryx dammah | reverse complement strand
TGAAATTCAAAGTTTTACCTTTCAATATAAAACAAATCAGCATTGTCCTTCCACATTATTACTAAATATCAGTCTATTCTAAAATTTTTGATGTGACATGTAGGTGACATAATACATTTGGACACCATAACAACGTGCTATTCAAAACCATTTCTAGTTTTAAAAGGTTAGATTTTGGTTCTGTTTAAAGGTCAGACCTGAAAATATGCTGATGATTATATTATTCCACACATTTTGGATGGTGCTTTTAAAGTCTTGGCATGAAGGCATGAACAAAAAACACAATGATATTTGCATGAAGATTCCTCTTAATTCCTCTAACTCATAAAGCCTTTGGTTTTAAAAACTCAACAATATAGCTGCATAAAATGAACGGCTTTACCTGTATCGCCAGTTTCCTTGTTCTTGACTTCTGTGGTTGCTGCAGAAGAGGTGAGTGGACTAACTGGAGGGTTGGAAGTAAAGCTTGTACACCCTGTAGATGTGTTGATTTCAAAATATTCTTGGTTGTGATTCATTCGATGAAAATCCAGAGAAGACACAATAGATGTTCGTTGTTTAGGCTAAAATAAATGAGCATGATAAAAATATTAATATGATCATGCTCATCTTCAGCCCAATTCCCCATCAGTTTAATCTAAGTGATTTTTTTCAGTTACATTGTCTGTTTTTTACACATAAAATATAATTGTGTTTTACAGAGAGACATTAAAAAGTCCCTTAATTCAATAATAAAAAATGTTTATGAAAAAATGTCATGGTATAGTTGATAAAATAATTTAGACTTTTTTGTTAGATTTCTCCAGAAGACTGCAAAAATACAGTGTTCAGAATTTCTCTTAATGATCAATTCAGAAAGTTGCAATTTTGAGTCACCTTTCATTCAGCTAACATTTATAAAGGATTCTGCATTTGGCAGACCCTGAGAATAGTCTAATAAAGAAATAAAAGGATCCTTACTATATGGAAGCATAATTAAGGCAGTTCCATTTTCTAATTTTCTATATAGTCCAAGGAACTGGGAACATTTGATATTGTCCCCAAGTATCATATGCTGCAATTTCATCATTAAAATGAAGTAAATTTGTATAGAACATTTTCTAGGATCTAAGAATCTATTTGTATTTGTAGTGAACTTTGATTTCCTTTTTAAGGATTTAAATTAATCCCCAAATAGCAAAAGGAAAAAGTCAATTTAAACATAAATGGTAAAATCATGGAGTAACAGCAGATATAATCTTTTGTCAGTAATGGATTGTTCCCTATAGCAGTTTTCTGGGTTTCTTCCCCACAATTTTAATTATATTCACTTTTTTTTCTTGTCTAGCAGAGGTTCTAACATCACCCTTCAGAAAAACTGCAGTCTTTTTGGCTCTCAGGATTGTGCACATTTCCTAATTTAAGTTTTCTTATGTTTTATTCTTATTATCAATGTTAATGAAATGTTAATCTCACAATAATAAAAGATTAAATACAATCTCTTTAAAATAAAGTTTATTGTACTTAACTTTCTGCAAAGTACAAAAGAAGTGCAATAAACTTTTGGCTTAGTAACACTTTCACTGCCCTCAAATGTTTGCTAATTTTATCACTGAAGTCCACAATTATTTTCCTGCAAAATATTCATGTTACCATTTCTCTTCCAGCTCATCATGTTTTTTGAAAAGCAGACATTACTTAGTCTATAATCTAAAATAGCTGATGATATTGAAAATGTGTTTTACAGAGTTTTTTTTTTACCTAATGTGTTCAAATTATAACATGCTTTACACTTTCACCCTTGCAATATTTTTATAGGAATGGTTAAGAGGCATAAATATTGTTATATGAGTGTAAGTTATTTATTATTATGACACATGAACTCAGTAATGCAATTCAAATTAATACCCACATAGGACTCAGTTGCTTTTGAAGTATGAAAGACTGGTGTTCAATGTCAGGCTTGATTTCTCATGAAATGTCTGTCCTTGGGGCTACTAAATCTCAATTCACTTTCAATGTTCTTCCTACTAGACTGCTGCTGCTGCTGCTAAGTCGCTTCAACACTATGTAACTGCAATTAAAAACATGAATATGACCCTGGCTCCAATAGAAACACAGGTATGTCATTATCATGGTTTTGTCTCATTGTGTTGTATTTTATTTTTGTTTCACTTTGTATAAAGGCAGCAAACCAAATTTATATGATGTACCCTCTCATAAACATTATAAGGATAAAGCCAACTGATGTGTATGACTCCTTTACTTATAAATGTTTCTGAAATACATGTTTCTGAACCTTGACCACCCAATGTTTTAAATCCACTAAAAGTACAATTTGTTATACAATCAAGCAAGAAAATAAACTACTTTTCTGCATTAATTTATTCTACAAGTATTTGCTAACTGTATACTAAACTGTGGATACCTTGGTAAGCAGTATGATACGAATAAGATGAGGAAGCCATTGTCTCTCTTCTCTGGGTGATTACAGACATGAAGTGGGAAGAGGGATGGTGCATGAGGGAATAAACCAGCGATCCAAGGCTCATGTGTCAGTATAGCATAGTACAGCAATAAGCAGCATGAGAAGTGGACCCAAGATGTAAAAGGTGAGCCTCTACTTTAGAGACACAATTAGGAAAAGCTTCTACAAGCAGGTAATTGATGGCTGAGTTGAATCTTGTTCAAAGTGAGTGAAAGTGAAAGTTGCTCAGTCATGTCCGACTCTTTGCAACCCCATGGACTATACAGTCCATGGAATTCTCAGGCCAGAATACTGGAGCGAGTAGCCCTTCTCCAGGGGATCTTCCCAACCCAGGGATCAAACCCAGGTCTCCCAAAGTGCTGGCAGATTCTTTACTAGCTGAGCCGCCAGGGAAAGAAGAGGTGGTAGGAAAACAAAAGAGGATGGGAAGAGGGAAAGTGCAAACTGCAAAAGGTTCAGTATGGCTGTAGAGCAGAGTATGTGACGGTAGCAAGTGGGTTCAAGCTGTGAGACACTAGATGTCTCAGGGGACAAATCATGAAGGGCTTTAATGCCATATTAAGGAGTTTGGTCTTTCATCTGACTATTTCAAGAAACCACTGGATGATTTCTAAGCAAGAGGGTTTCATAGTTGGGTTTGAATTTCAATAAAATCATTTTAGCAGTTTAAAGAATAAACAGGTAAGGGCAGAATCTGAGGAAGAGAGACTACAAAGATATTATTGAATTGAGCCAAGACATAATGGGGTCCTGAGGTAAAGCAGTTGCAGTAGTGTTGGAGATCACAGATGTTTTTAGGAGATACTAAGGGGGTTAGTTCTTTAGATCTTGGCATCTGATTGGATGTGAAAGTTGATTTTCAGGGAGGAGTCTAGGGTGACTCATAGATTTCTTGATTGGGTAGATGCCAAAAGATAAGGTTTTTGTGGGCAATATAAATGCATACACTCCTGTACCAGAATTACACAAGATGTACTGTTGGAGCCCAGCGTGAGGAACTCCGCCCATGGCAAAGGTCATGAGGAAGGAGGCTTGGCATACACAAAGGCATGATCAAGCCTCAGGAAACCCCCTGTTCCTGAGCATCTAACCCCAAAACCAGAGTCTGTTTTATGCTCTCACCTACGCCTCTGACTTTACGGGGGGCTCTCCCCCATAACCGTTTCTCTCAGAGAAGGAGTAAACGTGCAGCTCCAAGGCAATAAAAATTCCTGGGTGTGACAAGAGTGTTTCAGCTCCTCTGAAGGTTATCTAGCCCGCCTGTATAGGTTCGTCCAGCCACATGTGATTGTTTACAGCCTCCAAATCTGAGAGGCACGAGATGTTTTAGACTTACTAAAGGCAAATTCTTTTGGGGAATTAGAAATTATCAGTATAGTGGGTTGGTTAGGAATTATATTGGTGAAGGGTTTTTCATTTGTTGTGCCAATAATTGCTGCTAATTCCCTGCCCTGGGTGTGACAAGGATGTCTCAGGTCAAACCTCTCTGCTGACAGACTAGCTTGTGTCACAGGATTATCCATACTCCTGCCACATGATTGTTTACTACCTCTTAACCATAAACAGAGTTTTGGAGTATTTTGAGAGTCTTAATTAGCATAGCGCTTTTTCTTCTCATTGACTCAGTGATTGCCGCCAGGCCTCCATATCCTTAGGCACCTGGGAATATATTAATCAATGTATTTGGAATATAGAAAAGGAAATATAGTAGTTTTTGATGTTAGCAATACTAGACTTTTTGAGTTAATGGATTTTCTCTTTTGTAATAGATCACTGTGCTTTGTTATAAATCACTGTGTCTTTGTTATGTAAAAAATGTAACTTTATTGCTATCTTAAGACTAAATAGATCTTAAGGGGAGCATTGGTAAAAGGATTTTCATTTGTTGGGCTGATGTTTGCTGCTAAATCTCCATATTCCCTGCCCGTATAATGAATATAATTAACATATAGGAGAAATAAGCATTAACCTTTAAGCATATAGGAGAAATAAGTATTAACCTTTAAGATTAATCCTGTCAACCTTGGGTTAAATAAATTCCTTTCTTGATTGTAACTCACTACTCCCTCACCCTATAGGAATGCAACTTTATCTTGAGGGTGGTGCCTGGTTTAAGAAAAAACACCCTTGGAGGAAATAAGGTTTTTGGTTATCAGAAGGAAAAGATCATAGAATGTCAGCAGGTCTTACTCATGGCCAGAAGATGATGAAATATCCCTAAGACCCCCGCATGACTCTGTATTCATCCGTATGTGTAACAAAATGTATATAAGCAAACCCAAAAATAAAGAAATCAGATCAGTTTCCAGAAAGACTGATTCCACCATGTCGCTTCTTTCTTGCTCTCGTTTCTCTGGCTGAATTTAGCCTCCTTTTCTCCACTACACTATCTCCTACTACACTATCCGTTTCTAATCTCTCTATATATCTGTAATTAAATATGTATTTTTCTAAAGACGCCGACGCCGTCCCCACCTTCAAATTCCCTGGATCCACTGGGGCTGGACTGCGGCAATGTACTCTGCAGTGGCCACAGGACTGGAAAACGTCAGTTTTCATTCCAATTCCAAAAAAAGAAAGGCAATGCCAAACAATGTTCAAACTACTGCACAATTGCACTCATCTCGCACATTAGCAAGTAATGCTCAAAATTCTCCAAGCCGGGCTTCAACAGTAGTTGAACCATGAACTTCCAGATGTTCAAGCTGGATTTAGAAAAGGCAGAGGAACCAGAGATCAAATTGCCAACATCAACTGGATCAACTGGATCATCAAAAGCAAGAGAGTGCCAGAAAAACATCTACTTTTTCTTTATTGACTATGCCAAAGCCTTTGACTGTGTGGATCACAATAAACTGTGGAAAATTCTTCAAGAGATGGGAATACCAGACCACCTGACCTGCTTCCTGAGAAATCTGTATGCAGGTCAAGAAGCAACAGTTTGAACTGGACATGGAACAACAGACTGGTTCCAAATAAGGAAAGGAATACGTCAAGGCTGTATATTGTCACCCTGCTTATTTAACTTTTATGAAGAGTACATCATGAGAAACACCAAGCTGGATGAAGTTGGAATCAAGATTGCCAGGAGAAATATCAATAACCTCAAATATGCAGATGGCACCACCCTATGGCAGAAAGTGAAGAAGAACAAAAGAGCCTCTTGATGAAAGTGAAAGAGCAGAGTGAAAAAGTTGGCTTAAAGCTCAACATTCAGGAAACCAAGATCACGGCATCTGGCCCCAGCACTTCATGGCAAATAGAAGGGGAAAGAATGGAAACAGTGAGAGACTTTTTCTTAGGCTCCAAAATCACTGCAGATGGTGATTGCAGCCATGAAATTAAAAGACGCTTGCTCCTTAGAAGAAAAGCTATGATTAACCTAGACAACAGATTAAAAAGCAGAGACATTAGTTTACCAACAAAGGTCTATCTAGTCAAAACTATGGTTTTTCCGGTAGTCATGTATGGATGTGAGAGTTGAACTATAAAGAAAGATGAGTGCCAAAGAATTGATGCTTTTGAGCTATAGTGTTGGAGAAGACTCTTGAGAGTCCCTTGGACTGCAAGGAGATCCAACCAGTCCATCCTAAAGGAAATCAGTCCTGAATATTCATTGGAAGGACTGATGCTGAAGATTAAACTCCTATACTTTGGCCACCTGATGCAAAGAACCGACTCATTGGAAAAGACCCTGAGGCTGGGAAAGAAGGCAGGAGGAGAAGGGGACAACAGACGATGAGATGGTTGGATGGCATCACCAACGCAATGGACATAAGTTTGAGTAGGCTCCTGGAGTTGGTGATGGACAGGGAAGCCTGGCATGCTGCAGTCCATGGAGGTGCAGAGCTGAACTGCACTGATGCCTGTATGCTCTCGGGACTCAGTATAGACTTCTTAATCTATATGATTATGCAAATCTACATGATATTTCCCTTTCTTTCTTTCTTTGAGCAGAGTACTATGATTTCACTGTAGCATAGCTTCAATCTTCAAATAACATATCAAGAGGAAAGGAGAGAGGCTAATGGAAATTCCAAAGGGAAGAAATCAGTGATCATCTGATCTCATTCTTATTTGGTTATTCAGAACTATCTATAGTTATCATGAGTCAGCTTAAGGAACATTGAGGTAGTGAGGAACCATTGCTGAAAGTTCCCTGAGTATCTGAGGTGATGGAAAATGAGAATCATTACATGTTAGTCATGCTCTAAGAAGGAGATCAGCAAACTATGTCCTGTGGCCCAAATCTGGCCTGTCTCCTGACAATGAAAATATAGTTTTATTGGAATACAACCATGTTCATTCATTCACTATTGTCTACAACTTCTCTCAACACTGCAATGATAGATTTGAGTAGTATTAACAGAGGCCATATTATCCACAACACCTAAAACATTTACTATCGGTTTCTTTAGAGAAATTGTTAGTCAATCCCTGTTTTAAGGGATCATTTTACACATCATTTTATTGCTCAACAAAACCATAAGCATAGATTCTCTTTTACTCCTCAGCCTTATGTGCATTTAGGTTGAGGCCATGTAACTGATTAATTGACTTATTAGTAGAAGTAAGCCTTCTCCATCCCTCTCTTACTCACCAGATGATGTAGTTTCAAGATGAAGGGAGGTCAGTCAACCCACATCAGGCTTTATGAGAAGCTGAAGTAAACATCCTCTATGTGAAACTACTGAGATCCTGTGTTTGTCTGTGGTGGTCCTAGAACTACTTACTCTAAATAGCACAGAATGCAGTGGCTCAGGGAGGTTAAATGATCTGCTCAAGATTACGTAAGCAGTGGGATTTTCCTTGTGGTCCAGTGGTTAAGAATCCTCCTTCCAAGCATGGGAGTCAGGCTGAATAGCTGGTCAGGAAACTGGGATACCACATGCCACAGGGCAACTGAGCCCACAAGCCACAGCTACAGAGCCCGAGCATGCCACAACAAAAGATCCTGCATGGCACAACTGAGACCCAACACAGCCAAATACATAAATAAAAATAAGTAAATAAACATTAAAAAGTGAAATAATAGAAATATTTAAAATTTTTATTTATTTATTTTAAATGGAGGACAATTGCTTTACAATATTGTGATGGTCTTTGCTATATATCAGCATAAATCAGCCACATTCATATGTGTCCCCTCTGTCCTGAACCTGCCTTCCATCTCCCTCTGCACCTCATCCCTCCAGATTACATAAGTAGTTAGCAGGAAGGACTTAGATTAGAAAGAATGTTCATGTATTCAGACCTAGAGACAAACAGATGGTGCCTCATAAACACAAAGGACAGAGGCAGAATTAAAAAGAGATATCTATGGGGGAAAATAATAGCAATGGGAGAAAAAAATAAAGAGATGGTAGAGATATTAAAAATGGAGATAAAAGAGGATGAGTCTGGAATATTTGCTTAAACTTTTAATAGATTATCTTTTTTTAAAAAAAACCTATTCTGATAGAATCCTGCTAAGCCATTCAGTATAAGAAAAAAATATTTTTACAAATTCACTGAAATTACAAATGGAATTTGTCAAATTTCAATGTCTAAAATAAGTGGGGCCTCCAAAATATCTCCCCCGCCTTGTGGCCAGCATTCATATAGTCCTAGCTTCCAAAGGACTTGCTCCCATACATATTCACTTAACTAGAGTCAGCAAACTATAGATCATGTGCCAAACCCAGGTTTCTGACTATTTGTGTAAAGCCTGTGAGCTAAGAATATTTTTACATCTTTTAATAGCTGAAAAAAAATAGGAAAATAATATTAGTGAAAGGTAAAAATTATATAAACCAAATTGCAATGTTTTTAAATAAAGTTTTATCAGAACATAGTCCATGTTCACTCACTTATAAGTATTTAATTATACATAGGGACTTCCCTGGTGGTCTGGTGGTTGAGAGTCTGCCTGCCAATGGAGGGAACACAGGTTTGATCCCTGGTCCAGGAACTAGGATTTCACCTGATGCAAGGCAACTGCACCCTTAAACCACAACTGCTGAAGCCCAAGTGCCTAGAACCTGTGCTCTGCAACAAGAGAATCTACTGCAAGGAGAGAAGCCTGTGCATGTCAACTAGAGAGTGGCCCCCACTCACTGAAACTAGAAAAAGCTGATGGGCAGCAATAAAGAATCAGCATGGCCAAAAATAAATAATACATATATTTTTAAAGTATATATTGTCTATGGCTGTCTTCAATATATGGTTCAGTTCAGTTCAGTTCAGTCACTCAGTCATGTCTGACTCTTTGAGACCCCATGAATCGCAGCACTCCAGGCCTCCCTGTCCATCACCAACTCCCGGGGTTCACCCAAACTCATGACTATTGATTCGGTGATGCCATCCAGCCATCTCATCATCTGTTGTCCCCTTCTTCTCCGGCCCCCAATCCCTCCCAGCATCAGGGTCTTTTCCAATGAGTTGGCCAAAGTATCGGAGTTTCAGCTTTAGCATCAGTCCTTCCAAAGAACACCCAAGTCTGATCTCCTTTAGGATGGACTGGTTGGGTCTCCTTGCAGTCCAAGGGACTCTCAAGAGTCTTCTCCAACACCACAGTTCAAAAGCATCAATTTTTCGGCGCTCAGCTTTCTTCACAGTCCAACTCTCACATCCATACATAACTAATGGAAAAACCATAGCCTTGACTAGATGGACCTTTGTTGGCAAAGTAATGTTTCTGCTTTTGAATATACTATCTAGGTTGGTCATAACTTTTCTTCCAAGGAGTAGGCGTCTTTTAATTTCATGGCTGCAATCACCATCTGCAGTGATTTTGGAGCCCAAAAAAATAAAGTCTGACACTGTTTCCACCGTTTCCCCATCCATTTCCCATGAAGTGATGGGACCAGATGCCATGATCTTCATTTTCTGAATGTTGAGCTTTAAGCCAACTTTTTCACTCTCCACTTCCACTTTCATCAAGAGGCTTTTTAGTTCCTCTTCACTTTCTGCCATAAGGGTGGTGTCATCTGCATATCTGAGGTTATTGATATTTCTCCTGGCAAATCTTGATTCCAGCTTGTGTTTCTTCTAGTCCAGCGTTTCTCATGATGTACTCTGCATATAAGTTAAATAAGCAGGGTGACAATATACAGCCTTGATGTACTCCTTTTCCTATTTGGAATCACTGTGTTGTTCCATGTCCAGTTCTAATTGTTGCTTCCTGATGTGCATACAGGTTTCTCAAGAGGCAGGTCAGGTGGTCTGGTATTCCCATCTCTTTCAGAATTTTCCACAGTTTATTGTGATCCACACAGTCAAAAGCTTTGGCATAGTCAATAAAGCAGAAATAGATGTTTTTCTGGAACTCTCTTGCTTTTTCCATGATCCATGGGATATTGGTAATTTGATTTCTGGTTCCTCTGCCTTTTCTAAATCCACCTTGAACATCTGGAAGTTCATGGTTCACGTATTGCTGAAGCCTGGCTTGGAGAATTTTGAGCATCACTTCACCAGCGTGTGAGGTGAGTGCAATTGTGCAGTAGTTTGAGCATTCTTTGGCATTGCCTTTCTTTGGGACTGGAATGAAAACAGACCTTTTCCAGTCCTGTGGCCACTGCTGAGTTTTCCAAATTTGCTGGCATATTGAGTGCAGCACTTTCACAGCATCATCTTCCAGGATTTGGAATAGCTCCACTGGAATTCCATCACCTGCACTATCTTTGTTCGTAGTGATTTTTTCTAAGGCCCACTTAACTTCACATTCCAGGATGTCTGGCTCTAGGTGAGTGATCACACCATCGTGATTATCTTGGTTGTGAAGATCTTTTTTGTACAGTTCTTCTGCATATTCTTGCCACCTCTTCTTAATATCTTCTGCTTCTGTTAGGTCCATACCATTTTTGTCCTTTATTGAGCCCATCTTTGCATGAAATGTTCCCTTGGTATCTCTAATTTTCTTGAAGAGATCTCTAGTCTTTCCCATTCTGTTGTTTTCCTCTATTTCTTTGCATTGATTGCTGAGGAAGGCTTTCTTATCTCTCCTTGCTATTCTTTGCAACTCTGCATTCAGACACTTATATCTTTCCTTTTCTCCTTTGCTTTTCACTTCTCTTCTTTTCATGGCTATTTGTAAAGTCTCCTCAGACAGCCATTTTCCTTTTTTTCATTTCTTTTCCATGGAGATGGTCTTGATCCCTGTCTCCGGTACAATGTCACCAAACTCCGTCCATAGTTCATCAGGCACTCTATCTATCAGATCTAGTCCCTTGAATCTATTTCTCACTTCCACTGTATAATCATAAGGAATTTCATTTAGGTCATACCTGAATGGTCTAATGGTTTTCCCTACTTTCTTCAATTTAAGTCTGAATTTGGCAATAAGGAGTTCATGATCTGAGCCACAGTCAGCTCCTGGTCTTATTTTTCCTGACTCTATAGAGCTTCTCCACCTTTGGCTGCAAAGAATATAATCAATCTGATTTCAGTGTTGACCATCTGGTGATGTCCATGTGTAAAGTCTTCTCTTGTGTTGTTGAAAGAGGGTGTTTGCTATGACTAGTGCGTTCTCTTGGCAAAACTCTATTAACCTTTGCCCTGCTTCATTCCATACTCCAAGGCCAAATTTGCCTGTTATTCCAGGTGTTTCTTGACTTCCTACTTTTGCATTCCAGTCCCCTATAGTGAAGGACAACTTTTGGGGATGTTAGTTCTAAAAGGTCTTGTAGGTCTTCATAGAACCGTTCAACTTCAGCTTCTTCAGTGTTACTGGCTGGGGCATAGACTTGGATTACTGTGATATTGAATGGTTTGCCTTGGAAACGAAGAAAGATCATTTTGTCATTTTTGTGATTGCATCCAAGTACTACATTTCGGACTCTTTTGTTGACCATGATGGCTACTCCATTTCTTCTAATGGATTCCTGCCCACAGTAGTAGATATAATGGTCATCTGAGTTAAATTCACCCATTCCAGTCCATTTGAGTTCGCTGATTCCTAGAATGTCAATGTTCACTCTTGCCATCTCCTGATATGGTAGCAGAGTTAAATAGTTTCAACCGAGATCATAAGACTCACAAATCTAAACTATTTTACTCTCTGATCCTACACCAGAGAATAAGTTGGTGATCCCTGCTATGCACTGATTAGGGAATATTTCTGAGGACCTGAAAGTAGCCAGATGAATGATTGTGAGTCAAGGCCAGTTACATGGAGTTGCTGTACCCAGTCCAAAATGGAAATGTGGGGCTCTTTTTTCCAAAAGCAGAGGAAAAGTTTTTCCTTTATTCCATAGTCTTTCTCTAGATCTGTCATGGTAGCTTTATTTGCCGTGTACTGTCACATTCCCTTGGACACAGAGACACTTACAGGATGAGAGCAGACCTTCACAAGCATCCAGGCGTTTTCCCTGCAACTCACTACATATACTCAAACTTGACCATCCCCATACTCAGGGTCTCAGTGTTGTGTCAGCAATTGGTGGGGTGGCTGTGAGCACTGGGGTTGGGGGATCAGGTGTTACTTAGTAATGTGGGGAGCTGGAAGGTGGTGGGACCACAGATGAGCCAAGGCTCCAAGCCCCAGCACATACTCCATTATCCCACTGACTTCACTTACAAAATACAAATACAGAGATAAGAATTAAGAATTTTAGACGCTATGCAAGAGTACTAAAATCCAAACATGGGGTTTTCTTAGCATGAAGCCTATTGACACTGCACTGATCCCACATCAGTGAAGCCAGTGGCATCTTAATTATTACCACAAATGGACTCATGTGAGAATTTACTGCTGTCACATACAGGATAGCATGCATCCCCTACTCTTATTTTGGATTCTCTTCATCAGTCAGAATCAAGTTTGTAAGAATATGTCTATGCTGTACAGAGATATAAATGAAATGCAACATTCTGATGCAATGCATGCTAAGTTGCTTCAGTCATGTCCAACTCTTTCCAACACCATGGGCTGTAGCCCACCAGGCTCCTCTGTCAATGGGATTCTCCAGGCAAAGATAGTGGAGTGGGTTGCCATTTCCTCCTCCAGGGAATCTTCCCAATCCAGGGAATTTAATGGCATTACCGTAAACCAGATAGATATGATTCACACATGAATAAAATAAAATCCAAATTCCTAACTAGGATGAGATTTAGGTAATGCTTACATTTTAAATTTTCTCTAGATTGGAATCTAAGTTTCAAATATCCAATTCTGTTTCCTCCTCTGTTATTTTCAAATTATTTAACCTAATGGACAGTTTTTTAAAAATCCCTTACATTTGAATTTAAGTGGACTTTAAATCATTTTAATTCACTTAATTTAATTATAAAGGGACCTCATCAACCTCCTAATAAAATGTCAAATAGGACTAAATGGATATATTGGTGTCAGCAAAAAGAAAAAGTGGTGCTAACAAAACTCAATAATGACATTAAATTATCCAAGCAAAACTGAGGTTCAAAATGGGTTCCCAGAGAAGATGGATGAATGTCAGAAAAATAATGAGTGGCATTAGCAGAAATGGGCTTCCCTGTTGGCTCACATGGCAAAAATTCCACCTACAACACAGGAGATGTGGGTTTGATCCTTGGGTTGGTAAGATCTGGAGAAAGGAGTGGTTACCCACTCCAATATTCTTACCTGGATAATTCCATGAATAGAGGAGCCTGTGGACTACAGTCCATAGGGTGGCAAAGAGTTGGACAAGACTGAGTGACACTTTCACTTTCATCAGCAAAAATATCTGGAGATGATAGACTTCCTAGACTCTGGCCCATTGATAACTTATATCAACATAAAGCAATATACTGTCAATCAGTGGCAAAAAATTAGATGCTTTCTTATACTTTTTAAAATGGGGATGAGGTGGGGTGGTAAAAATTGGAAGCTAGACCAGTGGTATTTTCTTTTAGGATTTTAATCAACCTGAAATATTTTGTGTATATGGTATATGGTGGGAATTTTAATTCTAAGTAATTTTTTCACCAATGATAGCCTACTGTCCCAATACCATCATTTTTTTCTTTACTGATTTAAAAAGCCACCTTTATCATGTACTACATTTCTAAATATGGACTAGGTTTACATTTTGTTCTCTACTGTATTCCTATTGATCTATTCCTGTGCTAATACTACCCTTTCTTAATTACTGTTGTGGCTTCTCCTCCTACTTCTAGAGTTCATAATAAATGGATACTGAATCTCTACAATCTTTCTTGTTTTATATTCTGAAATATTCTACTATTTGATGTTCTATAATTTATTCAAAAAATTCTACTATCAGCCATGTATCAGGCACTGTTCTAGGCTTTCAAGAATACATCAGTGAACAAATAAGGCATGAAACATTTACACATGTTAAAACTTTAGAGGTGATGATCCTATATTTAATTTTCAATAATTTTTTTGTTTTCTAAGAAAAAAATGATTTCCTTAAAAAAAAATAGCCTGTTCTTTTCTGAATTCAATAACCTCCCAAATCATTCTGAGGAAACCAATTCCAATCTTTGTCTGCCATTAATTTTTGTTTTCTGAAAGGTCATTTACTCTATTCGTTGATCTTGGTTCCTTTCTTTTTGGTTGCTAGTTTTCCTCAAATGTTTGGCATTCTTGGTAAACCATTTTTGATTACATAGGATACTACTTCATTTCTCTTTCCTGCTCCAATTCTCACAGTAGGGGCTTTAGCTGACTTCACCTTACTGAGACAGTTATTACCATGTGGCTGGAAAATACAGTCAACTGCTTCATGTTGAGATCATGCTGCTGAGGTGTTTTATTTCCCCAGACTAATCCCTAGCTAAATCCAACACCATTTGTTTTTATCTTCCAAAAGTTCCCAGATGCCTCTAATAGCATCACTCCCTGCTTTCCATCACTGCTGTGCTGTGCTCAGTCGTGTCCAACTCTTTGCGACTCCATGGGCTGTGGCCCACCAGGCTCCTCTGTCCATGGGATTCTCCAGGCAAGAATCCTGCAGTGGATTGCCATTTCCTGCTCCAGGGGATCTTCCTGACCCAGGGACTGAACCTTAGTCTCTTGGGTCTCCTGCATTGAGAGATGGATTCTTCACCACTGTGCTATGGATTTATTTGTATTTTTATATTTATTTTACCGTTTTAATTGCTGTAAGGAAGGAGAAGATGCAAATACTTGGGCTCAGTTATGTATGCTGCTGCTGCTGCTAAGTCGCTTCAATCGTGTCCGACTCTGTGCCACCCCATAGACAGCAGCCCACCAGGCTCCCCCGTCCCTGGGATTCTCCAGGCAAGAACAGTGGAGTGGGTTGCCATTTCCTTCTCCAATGCATGAAAGTGAAAAGTGAAAGTGAAGTCGCTCAGTCGTGTCCGACTCTTAGCGACCTCATGGACTGTAGCCTACTGGGCTCCTCTGTCCATGGGATTTTCTAGGCAAGAGTGCTGGAATGGGTTGCCATTGCCTTCTCTGTCAGTTATGTATATTGAGTTAGAATTCTCATATTTTTGTCCATCACTTTTAAAACAGTATAAAGAAGGGATATGAGAGAGTGTAGACAACACTACAGTATAGAGTGCTGCTAAGTCACTTAGTCGTGTCCGGCTCTGTGCGACCCCATAGACGGTAGCCCACCAGGCTCCCCCGTCCTTGGGATTCTCCAGGCAAGAACACTGGAGTGGGTTGCCATTTCCTTCTCCAATGCATGAAAGCGAAAAGTGAAAGTGAAGTCGCTCAGTCGTGTCCGACTCTTCGCGACCCCATGGACTGCAGCCTACCAGGCTCCTCCACCCATGCGATTTCCCAGGCAGGAGTACTGGAGTGGGGTGCCGTTGCCTTCTCCGACAGTATAAAGTAGGTATTATTAAACTTATTATTACATGTCATGCAGATTGGAAGCAGTTTATATTTTCTTTCTTTGTAGTTAAAGAAAAAAACTTTAAAATGTCCAATTTTTATCATGAATACAACAGTTAATAACGATTAAGACCTTTTTCTAAAGATACAGAGCTTATCTTCAGGCAAGCAAAATACTATTCCTCTCCTCTATAGATAGATTATGGCTGAAGAGGGAAAAAAGGTACCACCATTATGAGGAAGTTGAAGTCGATGTGAGTAAATATTGAGTGCCTAAGAAGAGCAGACATTCTTCCAGGAGCTTCAGATTTTTATCTTATTTAAACATAAAAGGTTAGTATTAAAAGTAACTATTACTCTTTCCATTTTACAATGAACTTGAGATTTAAAGATAGCCTCACAGTTTAAAAGTAGGAGAGCTAAAACTAAAACATAGATCTATGGAATTTCAAATTGATTGCATTTATCCCCCTGGACATCACACTAAAGGTTAAAAAAAGAAGTAAACATAAAGTTACAAGCAGAGACAAGAGCCTCATAGTTCTTGAGTTCCTCACTTCACATCAATGAGCGATTTTCCTACTCTTCAGTTTAACAACAGCATTGATTTTTTAAAAAAACCATTGTTTTAAAAGGTGTTGACAAAAGCGCGAGCGTGTGGGAAAAGGAACAAACAGAATCTAAATCAGTTATGTATTAAACTCTTAGAGGCACAAGGTGTTTTATTGAAGGGCAGAATTTTTAAAAATATTCCTGCTTTTATGTCTGCAATTAATATAAGTTTTGCATGGAGATATTTGGCTATTGATAACATGTATATTCACCTTCCAATAAAAGAGAAAATGGTAAAACTGTTAGTGTATTCCTACTATTTATCCTATATAATCATGAGTGTAAAGCTTTATAAGTAGTCTATAATACATATTTCTTCATATGAGTTAATTTCCTCATACAAGGTATTCAAACTTTAATTGGAAAGACTCCACAGCCATGAAAGGGTAATAAAACTGTGATTTTATTCTAATTTTCTTTTATAAAATTGTTAAGTATCTATGGGCTCAGTGCAGACAGTGAAGAACTTTAGAGCCTTTAACCTCTAAACTATGAGGTTTACTTTTATAGAAGATTCTCCCAGCATTAAAATAGTCATGACAATCTTGCAAAAAATATTTTTTGAATTAGGCACACCAAATATCTATGCATTAATATTTCAAAGATGCTGAAATCAAATTCAAATGTGTCCAAGATTAAAAATAAAGCCAGCTTTATTTCCCAATTTAGTTTCTTTAAAAAAATAATTTTAAATGACTTGTTTCAGTCCAAGAACAGCAGGAAGTTTAATTACGCAATGGATTATAAATGATGTGTCCTGAGCAGCCAAAACGGGAAGCTCATAACACTGTATGAGCAAAAGAAAAATTTTTTACAAATAAAGGTCCATGTTGTTTTTATTTTTAAAGCTCAATTTTTTCAACTAATTGTTTGGAGATAATTGTAGAGTCACATGCAGTTGTAAGAAATAATACAGAGAAACCGCTTGTGACCTTTTCCTGGTTTTCCGCAAATATATTTAACATCTTGCAAAACTATAGTGTGTGTGTTGCTCAGTCATGTCTGACTCTTGTTACCCCCTGGGCCACAGCCGGTCAGGCTCCTCTACCCATGATTTCTCAGACAAGAATACTGGAGTGGGTTGCTATTTCCTTCTCCAGCTATGACTGATATACAGCACTTTATAAGTTTAATGTATACAGCATAATGATTTAACTTACATACATCATAAAATTGGAGAAGGCAATGGCAACCCACTCCAGTACTCTTGCCTGGAAAATCCCATGGATGGAGGAGCCTGGTAGGCTGCAGTCCATGGGGTCGAGAAGTCGGACACGACTGAGCGACTTCACTTTCACTTTTCACTTTCATGCATTGGAGAAGGAAATGGCAACCCACTCCAGTGTTCTTGCCTGGAGAATCCCAGAGACAGGGTTGCCTGGTGGGCTGCCGTCTATGGGGTCGCACAGTCAGACAAGACTGAAGCGACTTAGCAGCAGTAGCAGCAGCAGCAGCAGCAGCACATCATAAAATGATCACCACAATAAGTTTAGTGAACATCCACCATCCCCTAGAGATACAAAATAAAAGAAAGCAATATTTTTCCTTGTGATGAAAACTAAGGATTTACTGTCTTAACAACCTTCACATATAACATATACCATGTGAATTATATTTATCATTTTGCACTTTCACCCTTCATACTTAAATGTCATAAGTGGATGTTTGTACCTTTTGACTATTTTTATCCAACTCCCCCTTCCCTGACCCCTTGCTTCTAGTAACACAAATCTGATCTCTTTTTCTATGAGTTTGCTTGTTTTTCAAGTATAACTGACCTAAAACCCCTGGTGCACAGCATAGTGACTTGATATTTATTTACGTTTCAAAAATGATCGCCATGCTAAGTCCAGTTACTGTTCATTAAGAAGAGGTGGCAAGAATACACAGAAGAACTGTACAAAAAAGATCTTCATGACTCAGATAATTATGATGGTGTGATCACTCAGCTAGAGCCAGACATCCTGGAATGTGAAGTTAAGTGGGCCTTAGAAAGCATCACTATGAACAAAGCTAGTAGATGTGATGGAATTCCAGTGGAGCTATTTCAAATCCTGAAAGATGATGCTGTGAAAGTGCTGCACTCAATATGCCAGCAAATTTGGAAAACTCAGCAGTGGCCACAGGACTGGAAAAGGTCAGTTTCATTCCAATCCCAAAGAAAGGCAATGCCAAAGAATGCTCAAACTACCGCACAATTGCACTCATCTCACACGTTAGTACAGAGAAGGCAATGGCACCCCACTACAGTACTCTTGCTTGAAAATCACATGGATGGAGGAGCCTGGTAGGCTGCAGTCCATGGGGTCACTAGAGTCAGACACGACTGAGCAACTTCACTTTCAGTTTTCACTTTCATGCATTGAAGAAGGAAATGACAACCCACTCCAGTGTTCTTGCCTGGAGAATCCCAGGGATGGGGGAGCCTGGTGAGCTGCTGTCTATAGGGTCGCACAGAGTTGAACACGACTAAAGTGACATAGCAGCTTAGCAGCACACGCTGGTAAAGTAATGCTCAAAATTCTCCAAGCCAGGCTTCAGCAATACGTGAACCATGAACTTCCAGATGTTCAAGCTGGTTTTAGAAAAGGCAGAGGAACCAGAGATCAAATTGCCAACATCCCATGGATCATGGAAAAAGCAAGAGAGTTCCAGAAAAAACATCTATTTCTGCTTTATTGACTATGCCAAAGCCTTTGACTGTGTGGATCACAATAAACTGTGGAAAATTCTGAAAGAGGTGGAAATATCAGACCACCTGATCTGCCTCTTGAGAAACCTATATGCAGGTCAGGAAGCAACAGTTAGAACTGGACATGGAACAACAGACTGGTTCCAAATAGGAAAAGGAGTACTTCCAGGATGTATATTGTCACCCTGCTTATTTAACTTCTATGCAGAGTATATCATGAGAAACACTGGGCTGGAAGAAGCACAAGCTGGAATCAAGACTGCCAGGAGAAATATCAGTCACCTCAGATATGCAGATGACACCACTCTTATGGCAGAAAGTGAAGAGGAGCTAAAAAGCCTCTTGATGAAAGTGAAAGAGGAGAGTGAAAAAGTTGGCTTAAATCTCAACATTCAGAAAACGAAGATCATAGCATCTGGTCCCATCATTTCATGGGAAATGGATGGAGAAACAGTGGAAACAGTGTCAAACTTTATTTTTGGGGGGCTCCAAAATCACTGCAGATGGTGACTGCAGCCATGAAATTAAAAGACACTTACTCCTTGGAAGAAAAGTTATGACCAACCTAGATAGCATATTCGAAAGTAGAGACATTACTTTCCTTACAAATGTCCGTCTAGTCAAGGCTATGGTTTTTCCTGTGGTCATGTATGGATGTGAGAGTTGGACTGTGAAGAAAGCTGAGCACCAAAGAATTGATGCTTTTGAACTGTGGTGTTGGAGAAGACTCTTGAGAGTCCCTTGGACTGCAAGGAGATCCAACCAGTCCATTATAAAGATCAGCCCTGGGTGTTCTTTGGAAGAACTGATGCTGAAGCTGAAACTCCAGTACTTTGGCCACCTCATGCGAAGAGTTGACTCATTGGAAAAGACTCTGATGCTGGGAGGGATTGGGGGCAGGAGGAGAAGGGGACGACAGAGGATGAGATGGCTGGATGGCATCACCGACTCGATGGACTTGAGTTTGGGTGAACTCTGGGAGTTGGTGATGAACAGGGAGGCCTGGCATGCTGCAATTCATGGGGTCTCAAAGAGTCAGACACGACTGAGTGGCTGAACTGAACTGAGCCATACGAAGATGTTATGTTATTAATGAGCATATTCCCCACACTGTACATTTCATATCCAGCAGTGCCTTATTTTGTAGCTGGAAGCTTTTCACCCGCCTCACCTACTCCTCTTAACCTCCCCATCCCCTACGCTCTGGCTACCACCAGTTTGTTTTCTGTATCTAGGACTCTGATTCTGTTTTGTTATTTTTGTTCATTTGTTTTGTTTTTCAGAATCCACATATAAATGAAATCATACAGTATTTGTCTTTCTCTGCCTGACTTACTTCATTACTATAAATACCCTCTGAGTCTATCCATGTTGCCACAAATGGCAAGATTTCATGTTTTTTATGATTAATATTTTGTTGTATGGGTGTAGTGTCTTATCTTCTTATCCTTTTATCTATTGATGTGCACTTAAGTTGTTCCTATAGCTTGGTTACTGCAAATAATGCTGCAATAACATAGGAGTGCTTATATCATTTTTTAACGAGTATTTCCATATTCTTTTGATACACAGGAGTGATATTGCTATGTTATACGGTACTCCTATTTCAATTTTTGGAAGAAACTTCACACTGTTTTCCATAGTGGTTGCATGAATTTACACTTCCAACAACAATGTACAAGGGTTCCCTTTTCTACACATCCTTGCTAATACTTATTATTTGTTTTCTTGATAATAGCCATTTTTAAAGAAGTCAGGTGATACGTTATCCTGGTTTTCATTTTCAATGTTTATTTTGTATCCTTTGACCTTATTGTAGATTTTTTTGTAGATTCTTTGGGATTTCCTGCATAGAAAATTTTATCCTCTGCTAATAAGAAAAGTTGTATTTCTTCCTTTCCCATCTGTATGTGTTTTATGTCTTCCCCTCTCTTTCCCCCTCTTCATTGTACAGGCTAGAACTTCTATAACTATGTTGAATAACAGTGGTGAAAAAAGAAGACATCCTTACCTTGTTTTTGATCTTAGAAGGAAAACATTTAAATTTTCACTATTAAATACTATGTCAGCTGATGGGTTTTATAGAATCAAGTTGAGAAAGTTCTCCTCTATTTTTCTCTTTTGATAGTTTTTTTTTTCTTAATTATGAAGAGGAACTGTTGAAAGCTTTTTCTGCTTCAATTGACATGATCATATGTTTTTTATTCTTTGTAGATTTTCAAACACTGATCCAATCTTGTATACCTGAAATAAACTCCATTGGTCATAGTCTATAATTCTTTGCATATATTGCTGAGCTCTTATTTAAGAAATTTTGTGTCTATATTCATGAAGCATAATGCTCTATAATTTTTACTCTTTTGTTGTTGGGGTTTTGTCTGTTTTTCCTTTAAAAGTACTGCCTGGTTTGGTATCAAAGGATAGTGTACAATTAGAATTAATCCTTTAAATATTTGTTAAAATTCTCTAGCAAAATCATGTGAGCTTGGAGATTTATTTTTTGAAATATTAAAAAATCATGAATTCAATTTCTTCAGTAGCTATAGAACTATTCACATTATCTTTTTAATATTGGGTGAATTGCAATAGTTTGTGTTTTAAGAAAAATTGGTTCATTTAACCTTAGTTGTCAAATTTATTTGGGTAAAGTGGCTTGTAATATTCCTTTATTAGACTTAATGTCTATAGAATTTGTGGTGATATTCCCTGTTTATTTCCTGATACAGGTAATTTGTGCCTTTCTTTTTTTCAGTTTCAGTTTAAAAACAGCAAGAAGTAATTACATAAGAATTCACAGAAGTATTTAAAATAGCTGCCCTGGAAACTATAAGGAGTTCCTAAAGAAGCAAGCTGTCAGGAGAATCTGATGGGAAGTAAGGGGCAAAGACCCTGGTAGAACATCCCTAAAAAGCCACCCATCCTTGATTTGGAGGAATGAAGACTCAAGGCCATGATGGATCATGAAGCTGGGGAGAAAGCACACTCCAAATAATTTCTACTACTCAATTGTGGATAAGCAGTTTTAGAAAGCATGATATTTATTAGGAGGTCCAAGAAACACAGAGGTGACTTTATCAAGCAGAAAGTTCAGAGGTTGTTAGTAGTTCGAATAGCATGCAACAGATAGCAACTTTGGAGAAGGAAACTGTTCATTAAATAAATTTTAAACCCAAATGAAACATAAAGTTGGGGATCAGTGTTCTTTCATGCAGTGGCTCACTAAACACAAGAGAAAAATGAGCAGAAAATAATTTTTCTTCTGGGACTGCTCAAGGTTAACTTTGCCGTCTTCTCCATTTACCAGGTTAAAGAATATTATTAACAATATTAACTAAAAGACAGACATAGTGCTTTCCCTTATGTAACTCATATTCTAGTGAACAAGGTAGACAAGGAGTGGAAAAGTGAAAAGTGCTGGGAAGAAGTTAGAGAATGTTAGGAAGATGCAGATGAGGGGTCTAATCTAACTTGGGGTGTAAGGAACAACTTCTTTAAGGAAATATCAGTTTAGTTGCCATCTGAAGGAGGTGTATTTATTTCAGTGAAATATTATAAGCAGGAAAACAGGGTTTGTGATTTCTATATGTTTATTATGGATTATGTACTTCATCAATATAAAAATTCTGGTTGCTCCTAGTGCATTTTATCGACTGATGGACTTCACTTTCACTTTCACTTTTCACTTTCATGTATTGGAGAAGGAAATGGCAACCCACTCCAGTGTTCTTGCCTAGAGAATCCCAGGGACGGGGGAGCCTGGTGGGCTGCCGTCTATGGGGTCGCACAGAGTTGGACACGACTGAAGCGACTTAGCAGCGCATTTTATCTAGAATTCTACTTTGTCTGTTTTAAATATTCTTGACAGCTGCATTTTATTTTGCACATAATAAGTGCTCTTTCTACTTTAAGTTTGTGGCGTTTTTTTCTTTATTTTCAAAATTATGTGTCACTTTCAAACATCATAATTTAGAGTTTGCATTTTGATGCAACAATTTCTTCTCAAAATGGAACTCTTTAACTCATTTACATTCACTAAATGTAAGGGCTCTGTTTAATCTCACTCTGTCATCTTATTTTATAGCATTTATTTTCGTTTTGCTTTTTTCTATTTATTTTTTTATCCCTCCGCCTTCTCCTTCCCCTCTCCTTCCCTCCTTTCCTTCCTCTCCTTGTTTCCTTCTTTCTTTCTTAAGTGACTTGGATATTCTAATTGTTGTACAAGCAGTAGTAGCTTTAAAATCCCCCATGTCATCAAACACTGTTCTATCTTAAGGATTATCTGGAAAATACATTAGAAATTATATAACTATAATGTGCCATGGATATTGTCCCCTCTTGTGACCTTTTACAGACTACATCTTCTTCACTTTCCAATATAACTCCCCCATGCAAGTAGAAGGGCAAGATCAAGTATGAGAATCAAAACTGTGTGATAAAAAGGAAGACCATCTCCATCTTCCAGAAGCAAGCTCCAGCAACAGCAAAAGGATAATGCTTGTGCTAAGCACGTGGTGGTTTTCACTGGTATCTTCACACCCTAGAGAAGACTGAGGCACACTTAAAGAATAGAGCCAAGAGGGTCATCATCTCTGCCACTCTATCACTGTCCCTGTATTTGTGATTATAATGAACCATGAGAACTGTGATAACTCCCTCCAGGTGGATAACGGTGCTTTCTGTATCACTATCTGCTTTGCTTGCTTCCCCTGCCAAGGTCATTTATGCCGACTTTAGCATTGCAGAGGGTCCAGTGACCACAGTCCACACCATCACTGCCCATTTAAGAGCACGGGTGGCAAACTTGCATGATGGCCATATTGTTGCCCATATATTGTCAGTGCATCCACGGACCACTGACACTGCCAAGATTGTGGATAAGCTGATCCATGTTTGATGGCATGACCTTGCAAGTCCCCACCAATTTGTTTATCAAGGATCTGATCTGGATAACATGTTAGTTATCAGGTGTCAGAGGGACCCCTAAAAGGAAGGGCATTCTGGACTATACTAAAGACTTAGTTGTCTGTCTCCTATGACTTAATCCTCTCTTTTGCCTCAGATGCTAAGGGCTGGTGTTGTCCTTAAAGACCACTTTTAAAGCCATTTCCTGGTGTGATAGTGAAGTTGGCCTCAGAAATGGTGTGACTCCTGGACCACCAACCTCAGTAAAAGTACCAGAGGAAAAGAGACCCTCATCTGCAGTGGAGACTCTCTCCATTTTAATTTCCCAACTGTCTGAAAATTTCCCATCCTTAACAAAGTTTCCATTCAAGTCTCCCTGAAGAAAGGGATTTAGAATATATCTATCACCAGTTCTATGCTATAAAGTATAGATTGTATTTATCTACCAAGGAAACAAATGAAAGAATATCTTTTTTCCCTCACATGAGATGAGAACATTTTGGTGAGTTAATCAATCATGGGCACATAAGCAAGCATTAAAAATTATGATCTATCAAATCATGAAAGAATGGGAGAATATATCCTTTAGATTGAAAAGCAAGTTGCAGTATACACTATTACATAATTTTTAAAATTAATATATGTGTATATAAAAAGTCTAATATTAATGATTATTAAAACTGAGGGATTTTTTCCTTTATGCATTTATTAGTATAAGTATTTTTTCTGTCACATCACACTGCATATTTTTAGTTACAAGTTCTTTATCAGACAATGCTAATTTTCATGGACTATTTCTCTAGTTAAGATTAGATTTGCACAAAATTTTTCTTCTGTAAGGTGATGACTATTGCTTGATTTTAGTGGCACTGCCTGATCAAAAGAGTTTTTAAAATGTGGAGTGAGTATGGAAATTAGAGTCACTAGATAACCTGGCATTCAATACATACATATTCCAAATAAATTAAAGTTGAAAGCAAGCAAAATAGATTAGATGAATTAAAAAATTACAATTTTTGAAGACACCAAATCCTCAAATTCAATGACAGGAATAACTGCTTATGGTTTTTAGGGTGGGAGTGGGAGAATTACCTATTCTTAAAAATTCAGAAAGTATCATGAGAAATTTTCCAGTACACAGGAGAGGTTGATCTTGACCCAGGAAAAAAAATTGTAGTAACAGGAGAGAGTACAGGCACATGAGTTAAAGAAAATTTTAAACCCTTTAGAGAAAACTTTATTGGGTTATCATTACAATTAGAATTTTTGCATTTATCCACTTCCTTAAACTTTTTCTTAAAAACTAAATGTCTTAGGCTTACAAAGTTATTTCTGACAAATTCTTTAGTCATTCTTTCAACAGCAAAGTGTGGAGTACTTTTCAAATGTAGGAGTAAGGAGATGACAGTGAGCAATGTATTCATTGTTTGGGCAAGGTGGGAAAATGTCAGAGAGGGCATCCTTGAGAAAGCGATGTCTAAGTGGAGTCGTGAAGGATGAGTAAAAGGTAAAAATCCAGACTAAGAAGTAAGAAATAAAGAATGGATGAGTTTGGAGGAGAAACATTGGCGTATGTTTGGAAAGACCATGGTGCTTTGGAGGAAGTCAAATGAGCCTAGAGCTGGAATGGGTGTGTGGGTGTATAAAGAAGAGGAGAGAGGCTCAAGATGTCGTGCTAGAAATAGACAGGAGCCTAGTCATAAACGCCTAGTGAGTTTGGTGGCTTTCCATATGATCAATAGTGATTAAACTAGCTTTATGGGTTTTTAAGCTAGGGAAGGAATGGACAGGCTTAGGAAAAATGATACAACACTTGGAGAAGCAATCTGAGTTTCACATTTTCTATTTGAGTTTAATGACTTTTTTCTCCTGTATGATAGCAGAAGCAGATTTGAAAAACTCTTGTCGTTCAAACACATGCACACACATAAGTACACACAGAATAAATAAAAATTAAATTATCCATTTTATACACATATTTATATGCACATACACTTATTACAAATTTGCAAGTAATCAACACATGCAGGTGCTAATTTATTAGTTAACAAATTCATATTTGAAAAGTTACCATGAGGTTACTTTCTCACAAGATTAATTAGTTTTCAAAAATAATTCAATATTTTAATATTCTGTCTTACATTTAAACAGAAAAAGCTTCATTACAATTTTTTGCTCTAAAATAGTCCTGCAATGTATATGTTTTGCATATTTTTCCCCTCTTTCTGGGCATTTAATTGGCATGGATGAGAAATTACTAGATTAAAAATAGTACAAATATTTTCATGGCTCGATTCACTTCACCAAAAAGATTCACAGAAATATCGCCACCAATAGTCTATGAGAATGCCTATACCATGTGCCTTTGCCTCACACTCACTGTGTGTGTGTGCGTGTGTGTGTGTGTGCACGTGTGTTGCTCAGCTATGTCTGACTCTTTGTGACCCCATGGACTGTAGCCTGCCAGGCTCCTCTGTCCATAGAATTCTCCAGGCAAGAATAGTGGAGTGGGTTGCCATTCCCTTCTCCATACACTCACTATAGGATTTTCATTTTTAAAAAGTTTAACCATTTCATAATCTAAAATGCTAAACTTAATTTTGAATTTCTTTGATATGCAGGGCTGTTAAACATTTGAGTGTTTATTAGATAATCTTCCATTTCTTTATTGATGATCTATTCATATTCCTGGAGTTTGAGCAAGCTCTGGGAGTTAGTGATGGATGGGGAGGCCTGGCATGCTGCAGCCAACGAGGTTGCAAAGAGCCGGACATGACTGAACAACTGAACTGAACTGAACTGACTCATCTTCCTTGTTTTTCCCCAGAGACATATTAGTCTTTATGGTCTTAATAAAAGCACTTTGCCTATTAGAGTATTAAAAGTTTGTTTATATTTATTATAAATATCTCTAGTTCATTTGCTACTTGCTTTCTATTTTAATTGGGATTTTTTGATTCAGTGTAACCTTTAATTTTTATGTAGTCAAGGCTATTTACCTTTGCTATCAGGAATACTTTCTTAAGCTTTTATGTTAAGTAAATGCTAGTGTCTCTAAGATTAAGTTTGAAATATTGACAGCCAGTGTCTCTATGGTTTCAAACATTTTGTTAGTTAATAGAGAAATGACTGCCAAGCTAATCATTTGTAACTGTTCTGACATAAAGGAAAATGAGGAAGTGTAAGGATGAGAAGATAAGAAAACATCTTTTTTAAAGTTGCTATTAATCACTGTCACTATTTTGTTAGAGTACATTGCCTAATGTTTATGCAATTTAACTTTTTCAAAGCAGTCTTTTCTCTCATATTTTCACTAACCTAATGATCCTCTTAATTTACCATTTCACATATAACTGCAATTATTGTGTAGATATCTGTTTGTGTGGATATCTTTGTTGCATTTTTTATGGAATCCAGTAGAAGATGTAAGACAGTTTTAACATGTCTTTCTGATTTCAAGAAACATTTGAGAGAAATAATCATGAGTGAAATTGAGATATGGTTTGGTACCTGTTTCATACTACTTTTCTAAGAAGTCATGTTAAATCATACCTGTTATCCCTGAGTCCACTCAACAAATATCAAGCTCTTTCCTAAACACCAAAAATCAAAGAAGAAAAATCTCACAGGCTGGAGGGGGATCATTTCCGCTTTTATAAATAGTAATGTAACTAATAGGTTTTCCATAAAATCTTCTTCTTCTATAAAATCTCTTTTGCTGCATAAATATACTCTTATAATACCCATATAAAAATAATATATGGGTACATACAATAATAGATGGGTACATACATAATGCTTGAGGAACACAGTGGAAGGGCTAGAAAACCTTACATTTATCTCCTTGACTTCTAGAAAGTATCTCAAACTTTATGTAGGAAAATGTGTCTTTGACCCTTGCTCCCCACCCACAGCAATACCAAAACAAAAAACACACAAAAATCCCTAGATTTCACCTAGACCTCACCGTTTCAGTAAATAGCACTGTGATTCTCACAGTGGTTCAAGCCATAAGCCTAGGAATGCTTGATTCACACCCTATATCCCCTGTATTTAACAGAACCACAAATACTTGGGTTCTACTTTGAAAATGTGTCTCTAAAGCATTCACTATTTTATATACCTTCACCACCCCATCCTGATCCAAGAACAGAACTCTCTCAATTGAATGACCACAAAACCTCTGAATTACTTCTCTTGCTTCTGCTTTTCCTCTGTTTCATTTAAAAATGTAAAGGAAATCATGTCACATCCTTGCTTAAGCCCTTCAATGGCCTCTAATTGCACTTGGATCAAAATCTACAGTTTTTACAAAGACCTACATGGTTCCCCATCTTCTACCACTTAATATCCAAGCACTTTCCGCTAGTTCACCTACATGCCATTTGTCTGTTCCTCTACCACAAGTTCATCTCATCATCAGGGTCTTTGTGTTGCTATGTCCTTTCCCTGGAACATTCTCCCTCTGACTCTTTGCATGACTGGCTGTTTCTCTTTATTCATGTTCTAACTCAAATATCACCTTCAGAGAGGTTTTCTCTGCTGTAAAGTACTGACTACTTTTCCAACTTTTGTTTTACTCTGTTTAGTTAGTTCATGGCATTTATCACAATTTGAAATTATAATCTTTATTCATTGTTTACTTGATTATTGAAAATCAGCTTCCTCATTGTAAAGCTCCTTGAGGGCAGGGACTTCCTTTTGTCTTACTAATATATTTCCTGTACCTAGCATGAAGCCTGGAATACAGAACACTCTCAGCAAATATGCCTGAAATGGATGAATGCATAAGGGCATCTTACCAGAGATGGCGTGAGAAAGGGTTTTATGTTATACGATCCTATCCTGAAGGAAGAATAGATGTTAACTAGGAATAGAAAGAAGGAAACACATTCTACTGTATCAAAAAGGGTGGGAGAAAAGGTTTCCTTTGAGGAGCTGCAAGAGTTTAGTATGATTATATGTTGGGGATGGTCGTCATATAGAGGAGTTCAGTGTCAGGAGATAAACAGGTTAACACCTTACTGAGGAGTTTGGGTGTTACTATGAGGCAATAAAGAGCTCAGGAATATTTTACAAAGGTGAATAACATGATCCAGTTGATAGTATAAAAAGATCACTTGCCACCCAGAGGGAGACTCTGGCACTGGGGGACAAAGCCCACACAAGGTGAGGAGAGTATCTCCACAGAGGATGGTTGTCACACATCTCACAGTGCTTGGAGGGCATCTATCTGTGGACAGCAGCTGGGGTGGAGAGTCAAACCAATGCCCAGATGAGGAGGGGAGTCACCAAGGCTCAGTGCAGGGTGGCGAGTCAGAGCACACTAAAGATGAGGAGCGTGAACCATATGGTGTGTGACACACCTGAGCAGAGTGAAGATGGTATCTATGTGGGGGTGGACTGGCATGGGAAGGCAGAGCCCAAATGGGGTGAGACTGGCATCCACATATGAGGATGGCCCTAAATGGGTGTTAGGACCAGATCAAATAACTAAATACATTAAGGATAATGGAAGTCATGTTTCTGATTATCAGAAAATAAATTACAAATATTAAAATGAATTCAGTGATGTAAACACTGAAATTACACTATCACTATGAACTCATTATTTTTGATAAAGATGGCTATGGAAATATAGATGTGTGTACAGAAATATACCTGTATATACATGCCCATACCTACATACACACACATATTGTGCATACAGGTAAATATTCCCTAGCTCTGCCAACTTGGAAGGGCCTTGGAGTAGTGATGTCCTAATAGAAATAAATATACCTAATACATAAAACTTGGCATCTAAAGATCATTTTCCACTAAAAATAGTAGAGCTTCTTGGAAAAATGGCTGATTCCATATATGGGACTAGAAAAGTATATATGGGATAAGTTTAGAATATCTTTTTGTTCCCCAAAGCAAGGAAGTACTCCAAGAATGATGGGGACACGTGAAAAGGATGCAGAAGGGCTCCCTTTTGCAGAAACAGGAATCATTAAAGTTTCAAAACAAATAATGATAGTAAAGTTGTAAAACTCACTGACTAAAATAGGAAAATATGAGTATAAACAAATGCATATAAATAAATCTTAAAATTGAATCTTTGATAGGAAGTGGGATATTAATATAGTTTCCAAGTACTCCCCCACAAATGCTTTTAAGTTACAGAAAATAAAGAATAAGTTTATTAAAAAAATTTTTTTTACAGTGAAGAAGCCTGGGAGAGAATGTCAATTAAATGATCAAGGTGAACAACATCAGAAATAAGGCAATCATGCACCACTTGACAGAATTCAATATCAACAACAAAACAATGCAGAGTCATTTCTGGATCTTTCTAACAAAGGTGAATATCCTGAATCTAATTATGAGGAAGTATCAGATAGACCCAAATTGAAAGACATGCTATAAAATAACCGATCTGTTATTGTCAAATGTGCCATGGTTTTAAAAGTCCAGAGAATATGCAGGAATCATTCCAGGTTGAAAGAGATTAAAGAGAAATGACAATAGATACAATATATGATTCTAGACTGTATATTTTACCACAAAGATATTATTAGGACAACTGATGAAATCTGAATTGGGTTTTAGGATAAATTGGTAGCAATGTATTAAAGTTAATGATCTTTGATTTTTTTCTGGTTATGGATAAATATTCTTTTTTGCAAGAAATGGCACACTAAGGCATTTGAGGTTGACAGGGCATTAGGTCAGTATCTTACAAAGGGGTCTATGAAAAGGATCTTTGTATTGTGTTTCTAACTTTTCTTTAATGTAATTCTTTGATTGTTTCAAAATATAAAGTAATAACAACATGAAACACTCTGTGAGAAATGTAGAAGATAAATTAGAAGCAGATGAGACAAACAAGGAAGACATTGTGGGAGTTATTCCAAAAATCAAGTCAAGAGAAGATGAATCAAGACAATTGCAGTGGGAGCAAAGAAAAGAAAAAGGCTTTGGGAGATATTTGGGAAACAGAGTTTGGTGGCTAATTAGACTGAGGGAGAAAAGGACAGGGAGACATCCAGTGCAACCTGAATTTCTGGTTCAGAAACTGAGTAGATGATGTTGCCATAAATTGATATAAGGAAGGAAAGGCAGATTTTTAGAGTGAAATGATAGGAAAAGGAGTATGTCAAGGCTGAATATTGTCACCCTGCTTATTTGACTTATATGCAGAGTACATCATGAGAAATGCTGGGCTGGAAGAAGCACAAGCTGGAATCAAGATTGCCGGGAGAAATATCAATAACCTCAGATATGCAGATGACACCACCCTTATGGCAGAAAGTGAGGAGGACCTAAAAAGCCTCTTGATGAAGGTGAAAGAGGAGAGTGAAAAAGTTGGCTTAAAGCTCAACATTCAGAAAATGAAGATCATGGCATCTGGTCCCATCACTTCATGGGAAATAGATGGGGAAAAAGTGGAAACAGTGGAAACAGTGTCAGACTTTATTTTTGGGGCTCCAAAAATCACTGCAGATGGTGATTGCGCCATTAAATTAAAAGATGCTTACCTAGATAGCATATTCAAAAGCAGAGACATTAGTTTGCCAACAAAGGTCCATCTAGTTAAGGCTATGGTTTCTCCAGTGGCCATGTATAGATGTGAGAATTGGACTGTGAAGAAAGCTGAGCACCGAAGAATTGATGCTTTTGAACTGTGGTGTTGGAGAAGACTCTTGAAAGTCCCATGGACTGCAAGGAGATCCAACCAGTCCATTCTAAAAGAAATCAGTCCTGTGTGTTCATCGGAAGGAGTGATGCTGAAGCTGAAACTCCAATACTTTGGCCACCTCATGCTAAGAGTTGACTCATTGGAAAAGACTCTGATGCTGGGAGGGATTGGGGTCAGGAGAAGGGGACGACAGAGGATGAGATGGCTAGATGGCATCACCAACTCGATGCACATGAATTTGCGTGAACTTCGGGAGTTGGTGATGGACAGGGAGGCCTGGAGTGCTGCAATTCATGGGGTCGCAGAGTCAGACACGACTGAGCGACTGAACTGAACTGAACGGATATCTGGCAAGTAAGCGTAGCAAGTCTTATTATCTAACACTGTAAGCTACTGGAGCAAATGAAGTATATCTTATCTTTTTATTAAGCTGAACTTGTACTCTCTGGACTCATATTTCCATGAGAAAGAGAATTCCATTAGAGTAACATTCTTGCCCTATTCTCCTACCCTCCACTCATTTCTCCCCAAAGGAGTTAGAGTTACATAGCTATAAAATTACTTTGGGGGGAAAACTAAGCATGCTCAACTCTACCCCTTCTGGGTTTTTCCTCTTCAGAACCAACACATCAGCATAATGTATACATTTTCTGTTCTTCTGTGGCAAAACTACCTTGTCGATTGTCTAGCTATACCAGTGACAGGTTCGGATGTGTGTCTAACTCAGTGGAAAGCACGTCTGGCCACATATCTAGATCCACATTGTCCAATTATCCTATCAGTAACTTAAAAATATGATGTTTAATTTAACTCCTTCATTTCATCTCTCAATTGGTTCTGAATCTGGGAGAAAAAGAAAACAATGTAGTTAATTTGTTGCCTAAAGTCCCAAGAACCCTCATAGTGCCCAATATAATGTGTGAAGAAATTTATTGAGTAGAATTCAATCAGTGTAAAATAGAATGATGCAAAAATAATATTGTATTATAGTAAAAATATAGATCCTTCTATTTGTTTTTGGGTTTTAGGATTTTAACATTATTGATTAAAAACTTGTTTTCAACATGATATAATATACAGTATCTTCATTTTATTTCTCCTCATATATAAAATAGGAATCATAATGACTCCATTATTTTACATGATTGCTCACAGGATTAAGTAGATTTAAGTCTAGATACCACACTGCTACTGCTACTGCTGCTAAGTTGCGTCAGTCGTGTCCGACTCTGTGCAACCCCATAGACGGCAGCCCACCAGGCTCCCCAGTCCCTGGGATTCTCCAGGCAAGAACGCTGGAGTGGGTTGCCATTTCCTTCCCCAATGCATGAAAGTGAAAAGTGAAAGTGAAGTTGCTCAGTAGTGTCCGACTCTTAGCAACCCCATGGACTGCAGCCCACCAGGCTCCTCACTTAGAAGATACCACACTATAGCATACTAAAAGCACACTATTTATTGCTGAGTCAGCATACTCCCTTTCAAACAGTATGAATTCATACAGAACGAATGAAAAAATCAAACCACAGTGGAATTGCTAGGGTCAGCTACAAAGAAGTATATCAAATGACCTGGATCATGCTTCCCAAATTGTGTTTTGTGGGTCACTAGTTGTGAAAAATATTGAGTTTCCCAGGGGTAGCAGTGGAGAAAGGCTATGAAAAATTCTTCAGTAAAGAAAAGTGTTTAACCCTCTATTTCCCCCATATATCTGATCATGGAAACAATTTTGTCCCTTAGGAATAATACTCAGAATGAGTACTCCATAGAGATTAGGACATTCTGATTGAGGGGAAAGGGTAGGATACCTGCCTGGGACTTCTTGACTCAGTAGAATATCCAATGTGGATTTGGCAGAACATTAAGTAAAAAACTTTAAATGCTCTGCTCATCCTATGCTTCTCCCTGGACTATGTATTTACCACCTCACCTAGCTAATTCCTATTCAAATATAGTTTAATTTGAGTACTCCCTTCCCAGAACCATCTTCACTGTCTTTTACCAAACCACACTCAGTTTATTAATTCAAATAACATATTTATTGAGCACCAGTTATGTACCAGGTGCTGTTCAAGGTACTGTGACTGAACAGTTAATAATAATAATAATAATAATTAATAAATAGTTATCATTCTCATGCAACATTCATTCAAGGGATGAAAAACACAGAACAAATTAACACATAAATGCTAATCCAGAAGTGAAAAATGTTATAAGGAAAAAATAGCATAAAGGAGATAGAAAGTAAAATGGTGGCTGCTTAATATTCAGTGGTCAGAGAAGGGCTCTCTCATAAGGTGGCATCTCAATAATGACCTGAAGGGAGAAAGATAATGAGCCATGCAGATCTCTGAGGGAAGGACATTCTGGCAAATCAAGGATGAGAACAAAAAGATTAAGGTAGGAGCTGTTTGGCTTATCTGAGGTAATGCAGTGAAGGTGGCCCTATATAACCTGACTCTCTCTTTAGCTCTTAATCTTTCTCAAATAATTTCCCATTTTCCTGGTGGACAAATTCAGCCAGGATCTCATCAAAAGAAGAGAAAGGGGGATAATTAATATTATGCTGGAATGTGACTGACATGACCTCTGTACAGAATGATGGTGATTTTAGTCGTTGATGGAAGATGCAGTTCATAGTGGGTGCTTCCTGGATGCTGACTTTCCCTTCCCCTGTGCTGGGTCAGCCTGACACAACTCCAGGCCGTTTGTCTTCTTTGGATTCTCTCACATCCCAGACTTCAGGAGTTCATATTTCCTGTGGCTATCATATGGAGACATCTCTTGAGGAATGAAATGCTGGAGGTTGGGATCCTCCATACTGGCTTCTTTCTCAATTTTTTTTTTCCTTTCTGAATTGTTCTTTGTTTCACCTAAAATGATCCATATTTAGCCAGGATTGTCCTAAGTAGATTCAAGTCACTTAGGGAACTTAAAAAGTCTCCCAAATGTGTTATATAAAAGCCAGGGTTGCTATCATCAAAGCCAACTGTGGATGAGACCGTGCAAGTGAGAGATAGTCTCTCCAAGGTTGTATTTCAAATGTGGCCAAATGTGATTTAATTGCCCCTCTAATAACAAACTGGATCATTATTGAGCTTTATAACTTACAGCACCATGGTACATTTTATCTCATTTGAGCTTTCCTATGTCCCTGAGAAGCAGGCAAGGTAAATACCATCCATATTTTGCTGACAAATTGAGGGTTACATAGAGGATATATGACAGAGCCTGATTAGAATTTTATTCCTAAAAAAAAAAAGGTAGGTACCTACAAGCAAATGTTGCATACAGTTCCATAAAACTGATGCAGGATATGACACGCTTGGGGCTGACGCGCGGGGATGACCCAGAGAGATGTTGTGGGGAGGGGGGTGGGAGGGGGGTTCATGTTTGGGAACGCATGTACACCTGTGGTGGATTCATGTCAATCTATGCCAAAACCAATACAGAATTGTAAAGTAAAAATTAAAAATAAATAAATTAATTAATTAAAAAAAAAAAAAACAAACAAAAAATAAAGATATCAATTTAATCAGACTGGAGGGTAGGGCCAAGGCATTTCTTAAAAAATCCTTTCCAGGATATATATCTGAAAGAAAGCAAAAACTAATTCAAAGAGCCACATGCACCCCCAGTGTTCAAAGCAGCATTATTTATAATAGCCAAGACATGGAAGCAATCTAAACATTCATCAACAGCTGAATAAATAAAGAAAATGGATATACATACACAATGGAATATTACTCTGCCATAAAAAGAATGAAATTCTGCCATTTGCAACCACGTGGGTAGATCTGGAGAGTATCAGGCTTAGTGAAATGAGACAGAGAAAGACCAATACTTGCTGTTATCACTTATATGTGGAATCTAAAAAATGAAACAAATGTATGGAACAAAATGGAAGCAGATTCACAGACTGAGAACAAGCCCTAAAATGACCCCACTTTTATTATAGTGCCAATTAAATCACATTTGCCCACATTTGAAATATAACCTTCCAAAGACAATCCTTCTCACTCTTGTCTCATCCACAATTGTCTCTGTTGATAGCAACTCTGGCTTTTAGGTAATGCATTCAGCGAGTCTTTTTAAGTTCCCTCAATGATTTGAATCTACTGAGCATGATGTTGGCTAAATATGAGGTTATCCCCACTTTCCTACCAATGAGGAGAAGAAATTGAGGGTGCAAGATGAGAGTAGGGAATTAAGAAGTACAGACTACTATGTACAAAATAAAATAAACAATAGGAATTGTTTTGTAATAACTGTAAATAGAATATAATCTTTAAAAATATTGAGTCTCTACAGTGTATGCCTGACACTAACATAAACTATACTTCAGTAAAAATAAAAAAGCTTCCAGGACATTCCAATTTGTCCAGGACTACTAGTTGATTGTTGGGGTCGCTGACTTCTTCCTCAGTTTTTTTTTTTCTTTCTGAATTGTTCTTTGTTTCACCTAAGATTATTTTCTATCGGTTTATTACTTTTCTGCTTTCAGCCTTCTCCTCTCACTTAGCTTTGGGTGTGTGCATGCTCAGTCGCCCAGTTGTGTCCAACTGGTTTGCAACCCCATGCACTGTAGCCCAACAGGCTCTGTCCATGGGATTTCCCAGGCAAAAATACTGATGAGGGTTGCCATTTCCTCTCCAGGGGAATCTTCTTGACCCAGGAATCAAACCTGTGTCTGCTGTGTCTCCTGCATTGCAGGCAGGTTCTTTGCCACTGAGTCACCAAGGAAACTTTGGTTGTAGGACTCCAAATGAGAGTTATGCAGTCTTCTTTGGTTCCCATCTTTAGGCTTGTTTTCCATTTTCTCATCTATTATTCTCCCCTCAAACTTCTTCATCCCTCTGGAAAATCATAGTCCCTCTTGATTACTTTCTCCCTATTGAGCTAACTGGGCTTCCCTGGGGGCTCAGTGGTAAAGAATCTGACTGCCAGTGCAGGAGATGTGGGTTCAATCCCTGGGTCAGAAAGATCATCTGGAGAAGGAAATGACAACCCACTCCAGTATTCTTGCCTGGGAAATCCCGTGGACAGAGAAGCCAGGCAGGCTACAGTCCATGGGGTCGCAAAAAAGTCCGACACGACTTAGTAACTAAACAACAACAACAATGAGATAATTAACGTTAACAGACTACTGGAGTTAGAAGACCAGAGTTCTTCCTGTCAGTGACTATGTAACATTGGGGAAATTATTCGATCTAACCCTCAGACCCAATCAATAAAATAAAGGAAAACCTTGTAGGGTTTTTATAAGAAATAAATGAAAAACATGCACAATAATAGAACTAAATGGTTCAGTACTCAATAATAAAGATACTTTTCAAAGATTATCTCTTTGAAAGACTTTTTATTCTTTATCTATTTTTACTGTAACCCAATACAATATGCTATACTTATTCTGAGTTATATGCCTCTGCTTTTTACATACCCACTCTCATTTCTAATTCTAAATTTTAGCATATGTACTCTATAACCCTCCAGTGCCCAGTAAAATGTGATTCTAGATTTAGCAAGAATTTTATGCACCCCCAGTTCTAAGCCCTTAATGAAGGGAGAGATAATATGGTTTATTATGAAACTACTTTATTATTAGTTCATTAAGCACAAAGCAAGTCCAGGAGAATGCCCAAATTATTTATTTTCTTCAGGTTGAGTTGTCACCTGATTGAAACAGAGGCCATCATAGGTAGGAGTTCAGGAATGGCTCATCTTTTTGCAAATCATCTCCCTTAGACTCTTGAGAAAACTGGGCCCTTGAGTATTCTCTTTTCTTTATCCTTATGCCCTCTTTGCTTGTTTTTCATAGGGTCCTTCCTCTTCTGCAAAAGTGCAGCCTAAAATCACTTCATTCTGCTGAATACTATTCAGGATAGGATTTAAAATACATGGTGGAATTTGGACAGTACCAGGAGTACCTCAAAATACTCAGAACTTCCAATTTTCCAGGTTGGCTATCTGTTAGCATCCAACTATGTTCATTAAGATATTATAAGGTTCAATATTAAGCACCTGTTTGTCTTCTCTGTAACACTGTGCTAAAATAGGCTCTTCTGCCTCTACCTTGGGTCATTTCTCAAACATCCTCTTTTATTACTATAGATTTGATTTGTGCTGTGAAATAAGAGAAAAGAGTAGAAAATAAACCCAAATAAAACAACCACTGAGGCATAGCTCAAGAAAGCAGTACTTTAGCAACTAATGCTTTATCTAAAGTGTCTTTTGCATCCAGAGATGCCAGAATGTTTGAACTTTGAAGTTGATTAAATTTAGTTTCTCCTCCTATTATACAATTTAACATTACAGTCTCCATCATGCATGTCTCTTTTAGTCTCCTCATTCCTATTCTTTACAACCAGGTTTAATTTCTGATATCCTAAAATAAAAGAAGAAAACTGTTTCCTTAACCATGCCCATCTTTCAACACACTGCCACATGCTTTCTTTCCTTTTACCACCAACATTTCATTCCTTTCAAAACCAACTATTCAAAAAAGTAATCTACAATTAGCGCATTGTTTTTCTCCAACACTTCAACTCTTTGCATTTTCTCCACTTGAGAAAATTGCATTCTTGAAGGTCTTTGCCCTCATAATCACCACTAAAGTGACATTTTAATCTCCCTTCTCCTCCACCTCCCGACAAGTCTTGACAGTATTGACTAATCTCCTCTTCAGTTTTCTTTTCTCTCTTTATATTCATGACAACGTGCTGTCTTCCTTCTTTCAGTCAGTTCAGTCCCTCAGTCATGTCTGACTCTTTGCAACCCCATGGACTGCAGCATGCCAGGCTTCCCTGTCCATCACCAACTCCCAGAGCTTACTCAAACTCATGTCCATGGAGTCGGTAATGCCATCCAATCATCTCATCCTTTGTCGTCCCTTTCTCCTCCCACCTTCAATCTTTCCCAGCATCAGGGTCTTTTCCAATGTCAGTTCTTCATGTCAGGTGGCCAAAGTATTGGAGTTTCAGCTTCAGTATCAGTCCTTCCAATGAATATTCAGGACTGATTTCTTTTAGGATGGACTGGTTGGATCTCCTTGCAGTCCAAGGGACTTTCAAGAGTCTTCTCCAACACCACAGTTCAAAAGCATCAATTCTTTGGCACTCAGCTTTCTAAATACTCCAACTCTCACATCCATACATGACTACTCGAAAAACCATAGCTTTGACTAGGCGGACGTTTGTTGGTAAAGTAATGTTTCTGCTTTTTAATATGCTATCTAGGTTGGTCATAGCCTTTTTTCCAAGGAGCAAGTGTCTTTTAATTTCATGGCTGCAGTCACCATCTGTAGTGATTTTGCAGCCTAAGAAAATAAAGTCTCTCACTGTTTCCATTGTTTCCCCATCTATTTGCCATGAAATGATGGGACCAGATGCCATGATCTTAGTTTTCTGAATGCTGAGTTTTAAGCCAGCTTTATCACTCTCCTCTTTCACTGTCATCAAGAGGCTCTTTAGTTCTTCTTTGATTTCTGCCATAAAGGTGGGGTCATCTGCATATCTAAGGTTATTGATATTTTTCCCAGCAATCTTGATTCCAGCTGTACTTCTTCCAGCCCAGCATTTTGCATGATATACTCTGCATATAAGTTAAATAAGCAGCATGGCAATATACAGCCTTGATGTACTCCTTTCCCTATTTGGAACCAGTCTGTTGTTCCATGTCCAGTTCTAACTGTTGCTTCTTGATCTGCATAAAGATTTCTCAGGAGGCAGGTCAGGTGGTCTGGTATTCCCATCTCTTTCAGAATTTTCCACAGTTTATTGTGATCCACACAGTCAAAGGCTTTGGCATAGTCAATAAAGAAGAAGTAGATGTTTTTCTGGAACTCTCTTGCTTTTTGATGATCCAACAGATGTTGCCAAGTTGATCTCGGGTTCCTCTGCCTTTTCTAAATCCAACAGTTCACGTACTGTTGAAGCCTGGCTTGGAGAATTTTGAGCATTACTTTGCTAGCGTGTGAGATGAGTGCAATTGTGCAGTAGTTTTAACATTTGTTGGCATTGCCTTTCTTTGGGGTTGGAATGAAAACTGACCTTTTCCTGTCCTGTGGCCACTGCTGAGTTTTCCAAATTTGCTGGCATATTGAGAGAAGCACTTACATAGCATCAACTTTTAAGATTTGAAATAACTCAACTGGAATTCTATCACCTTCACTAGCTTTGTTCCTAGTGATGCTTCCTAAGGCCCATTTGACTTCTCATTCCAGGATATCTGGTTCTAGGTGCCTTTCTAAGGCCCGCTTGACTTCACATTCCAGGATGTCTGGCTCGTCCTCCTTTATCGTTTCTCAATGCTTCTGTCTCTCTTTCACTAAGGCCCTGTTTCTCAAGTAAATGTTAAGAAATTACTTAAACTTCTTGGTTCTCAATATCTTCATCTATAAATTTACAATAATAATATCCATTCCCTCTAAAATTATGAAAATTAAATTATATTAGGTGCTTTACAAATATTAACTATATTCCTAAGTGTAAGCATTTGTGAGCATACCACCTTTGGTACTATTTCCCTTTACCATCAAAGTCTGTAAATGACTGTAAAATCTTCACCTTAAGCTCCTAACCTCTCTCACCATAATTCTATAGTAATATTTCAGTTTGTATACCATCCCTCACTCTCAAGGAGTTTACAAAACCAAATTTGTCATATCACCCTCTCCCTCATCAAAATGAACTTCTGCTTAAGTTTTTCCTACATATATTACTATCATTCAAAAATTCCAATCAACCAGTCATCTTTGACTCCCTTAGGTTTCATCCACCTCTCCATACATGTTTTATCCAAAGTGTCTCTTGCATCAGGTGCTATACAAAAAGGATAAAACATCATAACCAAGTTCAAAGTTGGATTAACATTCAAAATTAAAGGAATGCATTTATCACTTTAATAGAACAAAAAGAAAAAAAGTAATATGATCATCCAAATATATAAAAAAATAATAAAATGGGAAAAAAATACATTTATGTTAAAAAAAACTTTCAGCAGGTGTACCTATGGCTGATTCTTGTTGATGTATGAGAGAAACCCACACAATTCTGCAAAGCAATTATCCTTCAATTTAAAAAATAAAAAAGAGAGAAAAAAAAAGCTCTCCGCAAACTAGAAGCAGAAGGGTACATATAAGAAACTTAAAGCTTATAGTTAATGTTGAAATACTGAGTATGTTCCCTCAAAATAGCAAATAAAGAAAGGATTTCTGGCTTTACTACTTCCATGCACCATAAAGATAAGAAAAAGAAATAAAAGACATAAAAATAAGAAAGGATAAAGTAAGACCATTATTATTTTCAGATGACAGGGGAGGAAAAAATCCTAAGGAAATTATTTTTAAATGAACTACTGTGAGTTTTAAATGAAATAATCCAGGTGGAAGTTACAAGGATGATATAAAACTCAATTGTATTTCTATATATCAACAGTAAACAAAATTGGAAAGTTAAAATAGTAAACAGTACTAAAGCATTAAGTCAACTCAGTGAGAAAGGAAAGTCTTTCACCATATAGGAAAAAAAATGAAACTTGACTCCCACCTCACACCATACAAAAATGATTTGTGATAGTTTGCAGAACTAAATGCAAAAGCCAGAACCAGAAAGCTTATGGGGGTAAAAAAAAAAAAAATGGGTCCATATACTTATAACCTGGAAAAAGACACAAAATGCACTAACCATGAAAAAAAATTTAAAAATTAGATCTCACTAAAATTAAAATATTCTATTCATCAAAAGGTACCATTAAAAAATATTAAGGTCAGTTTTCCCCTGGCGGTCCAGTGGTTAAGGATCTGCTTTGTAATACAGGAGACACGGGTTTGATCCCTAGCTGGGGAAGATCCCTCATGCCATGGAGAAACAGCCTGTGCACCACAGCTACTGAACCAGCACTCTAGAGTCCATGCTCTGCAGCAAGAGAAGCCACCACAGGAAGAAGCCCATGCACCACTACTAGACAGTGACCCCTACGCACCACAACTAGAGAAAGCCCAATGGAGCAGCTAAGACCCAGCACAACCATAAATAAATAAATAAATAGTTAAAAAAAAAAAAAAAAACGCAAATCACCAACTGGGAAAAATGTTTGCAGTGCATAAACCAGACAAATAACTAAAATCTTTTAGAATTACAGGAGAATTTAGTAATAAATGTAGTGATAAAAAATATTGTAGTAGTAATAAATGTCATATGAATGTAGTAATAAAAAATTTCTACAAATTGACAATTAGAAATTGAACAATCCCATAAAAAAGGCGTGAACAGGCACTTCTCAAAAGATATAACAATGAGCAATAGCCACAGGAAAAAGTGCTTAAAGCCACAATGAGAAATGCTTTCATACCCATAAGGATGGTTAAAATGAAAAAAATTGAAAGTGTAAATGTTGGCGAGACTATGGAGAAATAAGAAAATCTCAGATATTTCTATGTGGGATTAAATTATGGAACTACTACTTCAGAAAACTCTTGGCAAGTTTCTTATAATATTAGCTATTCATCTGCCCTACAACCTGACAATTCTACTTTTTGGTATCTATATGAACATTTAGTGCACATTAATTCATAATACCAAATAACATGAAACAACTATGTTAATCCAACTACTCAGCAAAAAAGAAAAAAAAAGGCATAACATGAGTGAATTATATTGAGTGAAAGAATCCAGACATGGGCATACATAATACATACAAACACAGTAGGATTCCATTTACATAAAGTCCAAGAATAGGCAATTCCAAATTATGATGATAAAAATCAGAAAGAAGTAGCACCAGTGGTAAAGAATCTGCCTGCCAGTTCAGGAGATGCAAGAGATGTGGGTTCGATCCCTGGGTTGGGAAGACCCCTTGGAGTAGGAAATGGCAACCCACTGCACTATTCTTGCCTGAAAAATTCCATGGACAGAAGACGCTGATGGGCTACAGCCCATGGGGTTGCAAAGAGTCAGATATGACTGAGCAGCTGAGCAAGCATGCATGCACACACTGAAGCAGGAACAAGGGCCACTGATTGGAACAGGCATGAGGCAACTTTCTGAGGGTAACACCAATGTTCTATATCCTGCCTTGAGTGGTGGTTACACCTACATACACAGTTGTTAAAATCTATCAAACTGTATTCTTTTATTAAGGGTAAAAAGATGCTTCACCAGCAAAACATTTGGGGAAAAAAAGGCATTACAAAGATAAAGCAAAAAGAAAACTGGTATGTCGATGCTGTGCTGTGCTCAGTCGCTCAGTTGTGTCCAACTCTTTGCGACCCCATGGACTGTCCACCAGGCTCCGCTCTCCATGGGGATTCTCTAGGTAAAAATACTGGAGGAATGCCCTCCTCCAGGGGATTTTCCCAATCCAGGGATCAAAACCAGGTCTCCTGCAATAGACCTACCTAAATTTTTTAACATGTAAATATTTTTCAAGTACTTCAAGTACCTTTTCAAGTTTACAAATAATTCTATTTTCAAGTATGAGTAAGTGAGCCCAGCCTTGCAAATTCATCTAAATAGAGAGCCTCAGGCTTGTGGGTCAATACACTGAAAAGAAACAGAGAATCCAGTAGCACACCAGTATTTCAGACTCTCTGAATCAAAAGTAGAAAGTTTCACAATCTGAAGAATTTTAGGACATGAAAGAGTCCAAAGAAGCAAAGGTAAAAAGATCAAATACAGGATGCAGAATTAACAGTTGTGATTTACTGAGTTAATCAATATGCCAAATAGTCAAACTCAATAAAGCACTGCAAAATCTGTCACAATTAATACACCAGACAGAAACACATGCAATGTATAATCAGCTCTACCTCATATTGAAAGCAAGAATTCATTGGTTATAATGGATCTCTTCCATTTATAGATAGAGTTATGACAGTTGACTAGATAAAGGTATGCATGAGGCAAAGGAGAAGTAGTCCAACTTGCTCTATTTGATCAGTATCTATTTGTAGTGAGTGAATAAGATGAACAGTCTGTTTTTATCTCTCATCTGTTCTGGATCACTCTTCTCACAATAAGACTAAACACATGTACTAATGCCCAGGCAAATAAATGTAAATTAATAATTGAGAGTTGTACTTATACTTCTGTTTTCAAGGCTCATCACCGGTTTTAAGAGTGAAATGATCATTCCAATAATGTTATTAATTTCTAATTAATAAATGAAAACAGTATTTGAATACCCATAAGTCAATCAAATCGCATTCATGCATTTCCAGACAGAAAAGCCAGGAGAATTATCAAACACCTGGACTTCCCCGGTGGCTCAGACAGTAAAGTGTCTGTCTACAATGTGGGAGACCTGGGTTCGATCCCTGGGTCGGGAAGATCCACTGGAGAAAGAAATGGCAATCCACTCCAGTGCTATTGCCTGGAAAATCCCATGGACAGAGGAACCTGATGGGTTACAGTCCATGGGGTCGCAAAGAGTCGGACACGACTGAGCGACTTCACTTTCACTACTTTATCAAACACCTAGAGGGTTAATAACCCTATGATCAAAATATAGGCTCTTATATAAGCTAACCAATAATTATCTTTCCTTTGGAACAGTAGCTCTTGTCAATGTTCCATTCCTGACACACCTGTGCCTTGTCAGAGCACACCAGGGAGTCCTCTGTTTTATCCATCTAGCTGTCTGCTATTCACACCCTCTAGTCTCCAAACCATTTCTTGAAATCACATGTTCTACTCTAATAGTCCTTCATAATTACTTTCACTTGAATTTTCTATTCCCTGCTCTCTATAATAAATGAAGAACCCCAGGAGATCAGGACTCAAAAGGAGAAATAACTATTGCACCAATGTCTCTGAGGTAAAAGAAAGAGTGGCCCAAGTGAGGTTATATTCTTTCTTAATTATATACCATAGCAGTTATTGTTCCACAACATACATACATACAGGCTGCATTGGTTCTAATTGAAATACCATCATCCTTAGTTTCACAATTTTTTCCCTTCATTTTTCCTTCCCTAAATCATCATTATAACATCTAATAAAGGAAAGTAGAGTCAGTTACCTTCATACACATTTAAAAATGGACAGAACCAAGGAGTGAAGTCAAGTGGAATTTCTGGCTTTAACACTATTCCTAGATTTCTTCAAAGTTTACTAAAATAAGATAGAATATGTAAAGGAGGATTTATGGAGTAAGATCCTTTAGAGTTCATTAGATTACACAGAAAGGAATCTTTTTCATTCACTGAATGACCAAATGCATTTACATTAGAGAATTTACACTGATATAAAATTAAATGTTTAGCAATAAATTTTATTAATATATAAGACAATCTCCTACATAAATAGTTTAAAATGTTGGAAATGCAATAGCTGCACCATAGCACTAGAAACACCTTAACCTAGTGAGAAAACCAATGATAATAAATGTGACATTTAGCAACTAAATCTACGCTTTGTGGGGCTTATTTCCTGAAACAAATGAACTAGGTCAAATTTCCCTGAAAACGAAGAGGAATTATTGAAGACATTTTCCTGCTCCACATACCAGGACATTGTGTGAAATATTACCTATGCCTAAATGAACCTGTAAGTTTTATCCTCATAAAGAGGTAGCAAATTATATATCCTAATGAGGAGTTTTCTACCCTCTGAACAGGATTGTAGGAGACAATTATTACACCAAGGAAAGTACAAGAAACTTCAAATCAGTTGTACAACTTAGCCCCTTTGGAGTGCCAATATCCTTACCCATAACACTAAAATATACATTCCCTTGGAACTGATAAAGGTTAAACAAAATAATTTGTAGGAAAGTATTCTATAAGCTGTAGCATATATGCAAAGCTTAAATGTCATTTTACTGATGAGGATGATACATATAATGAAAAAATCCAAAATAAGTTGTGTTAAAGAAGGTAAGATGTTAAACAAATTATTGTTCATTTAGGACAAAACAATCTTAAAAGACATATTTGTTCTGCAAATTGGCTCATAATATTTGTTCATACTATATATCTAAGTAGATAGTGAATGGCATTGATTGGATCCAAAGTTCCTCTCTCTTGAATTTTATGAGGCCCATTCAGAATGAGCCAGGTTGAGAACACCACCAATTCCATGTTCTGAGTCCATCTGTTGGCAAAAATATAATGCAAACAGCTTTATAAGTGCTATTTTCAATGAAATATCACAGAACAGCTTGTCCCAATGATATTTCTAAAGCTTGCCTGCAAACCGCCTACTGGGAAATCCAACTGAAAGAAAAGGGGTAAGAGAAAGACACCCATACAGAAAAGTGACAGAAATGGAAAAAAAGAACAAAGGGTAAAGAGACTAGCTAGAGGAAATTGAACACTGGAGAAAAATAAGGAGCAATGAGAGGTGCGATATCAAATACAGACAAAATTAGTTTGAAGCCATAAAGGATAAAGATTTGGAAAAAACATGTATATAGAAACAACTGGGGTTGGAGGATAAAGAACTTATCACAATCAATGTGGCATGTCCAAAGAAATGAAGACAAAAGGAAAAGGAAACACCAGAAAACATGTAACATCTCAATAGTTTGAGCATAATTATTAAAATGTTGAGAAAAATGATGTGAAATAGCCATTTTTCTAAGCTTGTTTTTTCATATACAAATTCAATTTTTCATAATATACAAATTCAATTTTCCCAAAGCTAACAGATTTCAGTGTATATCATCGTCTCCAAGGGAAGGAAGCATTCTCTTCCAAGTCCATTCTTTTAACCTGGAAGTCCATTTACTCATTATAAAATAGTCCCGGTATTGCAATACAGATGGTGTGCATGCGCTGATTCAAAACCAAAATATATTAAACTGCACATGATGTCATGATGAGCACTTACCTGGGGTCGAATGACTTTTACAATATTTTTGAGGGCAGTGTCAGGAGATGGAGGTGAGCAGTCAGGTGTTGGGCCTGTGGAGCTGTTTCTATGGTTACTAGTTCCCGGAGCAGTAATTGCTACCTCAGAGGCATTATCTGGGAATAAAAATAGAACGACCATGAACCTAATCACTCAGTTTACCTTCTAAGACTTAAAATTAATTTAATGAACATGAATTGATATTTCAACTTAAAACTGGTATTAATTACAAGATCATAATGTGAAATACACTCGGCAGTTTATTTGAAAGATAATTTGTTTACTGAATATTTTATTTTCTTTTAGAATGGTAAATATCCCCCTGTAATATTGTTCCAAGGAGGAAGAGGATTATTACTTCATTTATAATGATAGATCATCCAGCATAAATGTTTAGATTGCCATTATCCAGATGACTAAAACATCACCTTAACTTAAAAAAAATTGCTCTTTTTGTATGACTGGTCTAAGTTTTCTCTATAATATTCATGCCTTCCCAAAGCACTTTCTCCAGAAATCCCTCAAATTGAAAAAAAAAAAGCACCTCAGTAAATTAACCTGGATAAAAAACTGACATTTGTGCAAAATAGTTTTATAATGTAGATAAAAACAAAATTATCACTCTCAGATACATGTATCTTCCTAGATGGTCAAAGCTAAGTGAATGAAACTCAAAAATCCAAAGTAATCTTCCTTTATCTTCAGTATTGTGGGAGCAGAAAGAAGAAACTGATGACTTGAAAATCAGCAATATGTATAACATTTTCCTCTTAAATTTATATCAAAACAAAATAACATCAAAGATGCAGTTTTAGAATGCTTAAAATACTGGGGCAAGGATGGAGAAGGTTCTGTAAATAACTTCTGCTAGCACATAGAAGTTATATTATTTTAACGACACTTTGGCAAATCCTCTAGAGCTTTTTATGGAAACTGTTGCAAGCTCAAATCTTCAAAACATTTACTTCCTTGTTATATTTTTAATTAGTCCTCAATAATTTTCTGTACTCGACAGCTGAATTGGTCCAAAACTAAGACTGAATTCTTTAGAGACCAGCAAGTTTCTCTATTCCATGGCCATTGTCAACAATCCCAGGTGAAAAGCAATAACTTATGAAGGCACTTCTTGCTCACAGAAGGCAAGAGGAAGAAACTACCCATTACTTTAAAATATAATTTATTTTCACTGGGGAATCCAGACATAGGCTCATGAAATAAAAAATGCAAGTGTGACACACCAAATTAAATAGATAATTCATAAAATGTCTTAGATGTGTCCAGAGCTCACTCTTGATTTAGTATAATACATAAGGTGGGGTTTGAATGGGCATCTCAAGAATAAACCAGGTTCTGAAAGACAGTAGTTTGTGGGGAAAGTCTTCTGAATAGGCTAAGGTAGTATGAGTGAACACTGAAATGGAGACAAAACACTGGTTAGCAAGAATGACAAGATGCATCCATTCTCTCTAATTCGTCCCCTCCTTTCATTCATTCAATCGTACATCTAAATCATTTATTTGGGAGCAATTATGTATTTGGTATTATGTTTTATGGATAAATTGAAAAGAATCTCTGGTCAGGGATTAAGGTGAACAGGTGGAACACAGACTCTGAGGGCTGTGAAGCTATTCTGCACTACACAGTAACTGCGGCTATATGTCTCTATACGTTTGTCCAAACCCACAGAACGTACAGCTCCAAGAGTGAACCCTAACGTGGACTATGGACTTTGTGTGATAATGATGCGGCAGTGTCAAGATTCACTGGCTGGAAATAAACGTGCCACTCTGGGGGGGGGGGGGGTACTGATAGTGTGGGAAGCTGCGCCTGGGTGGCAGCAGGGAGCACAAAAGGAATCTCTATACTTTCCACTTGATCTTTCTGTAAACTTTAACCTGCTCTAAAAAATAAAGTCTAGTAAATTTTTAAAAAAATCTCTGCCCTTGAGAGGTATACAATCAAATGTGCCATGAGACATCCAAACAATTTATAATGCAATATAACTTGAGAGTTGATAACAGGTAAATGAAGCATGATGAAAAAGCAGGGGGAGAAGAAATTCAACTGTGGCTGGGAAGGAAGATGGTTGTGAAAAGCTGCAGTTTTCAGGTAAGAAAGGTAGGACTAGAACATAAAACATAAGGGCTTGGAGAGTGAAAGAGCATACATGAAGCTAATATTTTATGTTAGGAAGACGTCGGAGCTAAGTTTAGATAACTAAAAGCAGGTTTTATTATTTTGTTTATGCTTAATTCTGTATGCAATGGGAAATACTGAAGATATTTAAGCAGAGACCAGCCTAGTAATAACAATAATTGCTAATGGTTATTGAGCATTTATTATTTGCAGGGAGCATGTTAAATATTTTTACTTACTGAATCTCATTGAATGCTCCAAATAATTCTTTGAAATAGCTTCTATTACTACCTTTCCCATTTTACAGAAAAGACAGTCACAAAGTAAAATTTCCAGTAAATGGACGACAAGAAATGCTAGATGGATGGCACATTGCCTTTCTGCCTTTCCTAGGGTTAGCATGCCCTAGGTGTGCACGTATGAACGGAGGAGGCACAGCCTGAAGACTATTGCCGTAGTCAAGTTATGGGCAGTCTCTGCTTCTAAATAGAGTCAATCAACTCTACAAAAACAAAGTAGAACGTGAAAACAGTAAGACAGAGATAATAAAACCAGAAAATAGCAACCATAAATCTTGGAGTACACTCGTGTGTACTATAGGTATAATACCTGGAGGCAGGGAGATGAGTTAACAACAGTGACTCAGGATAAATCAGAGTATTAGCATTTGAGTTGGTGATAAGGTTGGATTCTGGATATATTTTGAAGATAGACTAATAGAATTTCTTGATATGTTGGATATAGGGGAGGAGAGAAATAGGGAAGGCAAGCATGACTAAGGTTTTTGGCCTGAGGAATTGAAAAAGATGGACTTTTGAGCAGCAGAAATAGGAAAGACTATTGGAAAAGCACACATTCCCTACTATATCACTTCAAATCTTGCCTCTATCCAATTTTCTCTCTTCTCTCCTTTTGGATTTCAGTGAAATAATGTTAGACTTATTATTTATTATAATTTATTATCTCTTTTGTACCCTCATTGTTTTCTCTCTGTATTGCATTCTGGATAGTTTTACATATATATACAAACATTCATTTTCCAGCTTACTGGTTCTTCCTTCAGCTATGTCTAGTCTGCTATCAAACCATTTACTTATTTTCAGTTATGCTTTTCAGTTCTAAAATTTCTATTTGGTTCTTTTTCAAATACGCTACATTATCATTTAGCATTTTCAATACCCCAACATTTGCTTACTCTTATTTATTCGAATTGGAAGTTGTTTTGCTTTTTAATCTGTCTGATAATGCCAATGCTTGAAGTCTTCATGAATCTGTTTTTATGCCTCTATTTCTCATTCATAGTATTCTGTTCTGTCTGTCACATCTTCAATTCTGTGCTACTTTTTACTTTTTATTAGAATGAATTAAACATTAATTATGACTCTATCTTTCAGTAAATATTAATTCAAAAAAGAATCCAAACTCATAGTCTAATACCAGATGCTGGGGTTTGTGGAAAACCTATCTGTTCAATATTAGATAATTTATTTAATTGCTCTGGATTTTAGTCTTTCTTCAAAACATGAGGGTAATTAATAACTATATTCTGGGGCTTATGTGTGAGAGAATTCAAATGAAAAATAACTAGCACATAATCAGATACATAGTATGCAATTAATAAATTTGAGTTTCCTTTTTCCCTATTACACCAAATATCAGAATTGAACTAAAATATGGAGGAGGAAAGAAAATCTAGAGAGAAAAGCAAGGATATAAATAGTAGTACGTTGTAGATAAAATATCTAGAGTAATGATTCTGAGTACTGGGGTACAATTTGAGACCAGTATCTTTCAGCTACTAACACAAATTGGTAGGGACAGAATTTAATTCCAGAAATAAGAGATGATCCCTTGAGGAATGATTCACTGCAAGGTCTGGCCCTGTTAAGTGCTTTTGCCTCAGAGCCAGAAAAAACTGTTGGGTAGTCCATGCAGACTGTAAAGCCAAAGCTTCTTGAATGTTTCTTGTAAGAAATTTAATACATAGTACAAGACAGTGAAGAATCAAGTACTAAATTATTTTTAAAAGACTCTAAGTGTGTCCATCTTCTGAATCCATGATCTGTACCATTACACTGACAATTTGATTTTATACTACCTTGCATTGTTCATTATCTCTTCCAGACTAGGTTATATTTTCACAATGACTTACATTTCCCTTATTCTCTCCACAGCTCTTAGCTCAATGCAATCTTCTAAGAATACTAAGTGAAGTAAAATGAATAAAATAAAACTTGTGTGTCAGGGGAAACCATCATAAATGCCCTTAATTATATGGAGAAAGGTGATCTGGTTTTTATAATTTCATGGTCCTTTTGGAGAAATCCAAATGAAAAGTATATTCTAGAACATACATAAGAATCTTAGGAAAGTGATTTATTCTTAAAATATCCTTTATTATATTATTTATAAAAATCCACCAATCATCCAGTGGACTTTTCAAAATGACAGCTTAAATCCACGATGGTTTTACATGGTCAACACGCATTTCACACCTGCAGCTACAAAACATTTCTGATGAAAAGGAAAGGAGGTGTGTAAAAATTGCTTAGAGAAAATTACTGAATATATTTGCAATTTCAGATTGAAATGAGACACCTTCTAGTCACATTACTTTCTATGCATTAGATTATGCATTATGACTGTCAGTTTCTTCTATAGTAAAAAGCACAAGGAAAAACTTCCTAGTTTACAGAGGCTTTTACAAGAAAAGTATTCTACGAATACAAGTAATTCATATGTAATGTTATAGTGTACAATTTTAATGTCATTCACTAGCATGTACTGAACAGCTAAAGTATACCAGGCTACTAGACCGGGCTAGTTGCTATGTAGCTGGCAAATAGGACTGATATTATTTTGGCTGGGGATTCAGGAAAGGTCTCATGGAAGAGGTGATGATTAAGGAGTTCTCTGACAGATTAGTAAAATTTAGAAAGAAATGAGTGTGAAAAACATTTCCAGAGTTGGAAGTAGGAGGAGTAAAAGGTATTGATAAAAAGATGGGAAAGAGGAACATTTAGAAAGAGTCAGTTTGAATAGAATAGAATATTCATGGAGGTAATGCTAAGAAATGGAGGAGATACGTACAACAAATTTGGGCTCCAGAATCAAACAAATCTAATCTGAAATCCTGCCACAGTCAACCTCAGTTTCATCATCTGAAAAAGTGCCTTTCTCATGGTTTTTTTGCAAGGATAAATAAAATATGTGTGTGTGTATGTGTGTATTTTTGCCTGGCACATAGTAAATGTTCAATTAAAGTAATTATTGCTATTACTATCATATACATGCCTGATAATAATAAATATAAGTAGATAGGTGGCTTGAGGTATCATTGTGGAAAGTCTTGAATTACCAAGTAATTAAGTAACTAAGCAATTATCAAGTAAGCATTTAATAATTATTAGTGTAACAATTCATGAAATATAATTTTCAATTATTGGCTTTAAGTCAGAAATTTGCAAAGCTTTTCTGTAAAGGTCCAGATTGTAAATGTTTTAAGCTCTGCAGGCTAGGTCATCTCTTTTGCAACTATTCAGCTCTGCCATTACAGCACAAAGGCAGCCATAGACAATATGTAAGCAAATGGGTGTGGCTGCATTACAAGAAAACTTTATTAACAAAAACAGGAATGGTCCAGATTTAGTTTTTAGTATTGATCAAGCATTTTACCAGATAAAATATGTGGTTGTTGTTGTTATTTAGTCACTAAGTTATGTCCAACTCTTTGCAGAGGAACTGCTGACCATGGTGGGCAGATTTTAAGATCATCCTGTCTGATCCCTGCCTTATGGTATTCATGTTTTTGTTACATTCTCACCCCTAGACTATAAATTGAACTTGTTGACCAGCTTCTAACAAATAAATATAGACCAACTGACCCTTGAACAATGCTGAGGTTAGGGATGCTGACGGCTATTAGGAAATGGCACCCCACTCCAGTGTTCTTGCCTGGAGAATCCCAGGGACGGCGGAGCCTGGTGGGCTGATGTCTATGGGGTCGCACAGAGTCGGACACGACTGAAGTGACTTAGCAGCAGCAGCAGCAGTGTAGTGCAATGTAGTGTAAAATCCTAGTATAACTTTCCAATTGGCCCTCATGGTCAGCAGTTCCTCTGTATCTGAGGTTCTGCTTCTGTAGATTCAATCAACTACCGATGGTGTAGTCATGTAGTACTTATTTATTGAAAAGAACCTGAGTATAAATGGACCCATGCAGTTCAAACCCATGTTGTTCAAGGGTCAACTGTAATGAGATGTCGCTTCAGGATTAGGTTAGGAGAACGGCTTCAGGATTAGGTTAGAAAGAGAATGGCTTCTGCCATCTCATACTCTCTCAACTCTTTTGCACTGAGAAAAGCAAGTAGCTGTACTGTGAACAGCCTTTGGGGAGGCCCACAAGGCACTGTGAGGGACTAAAGCCCTCAGTTTAACAGGCTACTGGGAACTGAAACTTGTCAAAAACTGCATGAGTCAACTTGAAAGTGAATCCTTCACACCCGGTCAAGCCTTGAAATGACTGTAGTTCTGACCAAGAGCTTGACTGTGACCTCAGAGAGACCCTGCTCCAGAGCCACCCAGCTAAGACCCTCCTGGGTTCCTGGTCCACAAAACTGTACATGTGTGCATGCTCAGTCCTGTCTGACTCTTTGAAACCCCACAGACTGCAGCCCGCCAGGCTCCTCTGTCCATGGGACTTTTCAGGCAAGAATACTGGTGTGGGTTGCCATTTCCTCCTCCAGGGGCTCTTCCTGATCCAGGGAGCAAACGCATCTCCTGTGTCTCCTGCATTGCACGTGGATTCTTTACCACTGAACCACCAGGCAAGCCCACAAAAACTGTGAGGTAATAAATATTTGTTGTTTTCAGCCACATGTTTTGGGATAAAATGCTATATAGCAACAGATAACTATGTTAGGTGTTTGGTTTACATTTATAACAAGGTCAACATGTTAAATGTTTGGGCTACAATAGTAAACAGACTCTCAACCTCATTTTGAAGTTGCTGCCTATTTAATGGAAAATACAGAAGGAAAAATGTAGAATTAAAAATCTGTGTCATTCATGCTCCTGTGGGAGCACAGAAGAGTGAGCCACTAACTGAATAAGGGGACCAGGGTGGGAAGTAAAGTTATGGGTAAGGAGAGGAAGAAAAGAAGAAATATTTCATCATAGCCTTAAAGAATGAGTGCCATCAAACATTTAAGGAGGGAGAAGCATTTTAAACAAATAAACAAAAAACACAATATGCAATGGGGCAGAAGTAAGAAGGAACATTATGACTTTGGGGAACTATAAAAAGCTAGCCTGAATGGAACACAGGATGTGTGTGGAAAAATGAATGGAGATGATGTTGGCAAAGTAAGGTATTAAGATGAAAGATGGCAAGGCATATGAAAAGATGAGAAAACAAAACTGACTTTGTGAAAGATTGAATTTTTCTATTAAAAAAAATCAGCAACATTGCATTTCTAAAATTGTTTTCTTTGAAGCTATGGTCAAACACCACTTCCATCTATAAAAGGAACAGACTACAAAGCTACAGTCACTTTAAAAATCTTATCATAGAAGAGGCCACATTTGTGTGCTAAATGCATGCTGATGTTGATTGACCAGCAACTTCAAGCTAACATTTGGTGTTTGAACAACTATAATCTGTAAAGATCTTTGGTCTTGTATACATCAGAGAAGCTCTTCTAAGAACCCAACAGCTCCAAGGTTTCAAGGACATCAAAGAGTCCACAGTCTCAATTCAACCATGAAAAGTAGCCCCATGAATAGACTGTGGTAGGACAATATTCTCTGTCTGCTCACCCCTTCATTCTTGTTCCCATTTCTCAACCATGGCAGGGAGAGCATGTTTAGCATAAGTACAATAATTATATAATCAGAACTATGCTGTAATTTGTGAGGACATTAGTAGAAGGAAGTATTATTTGTCCTACAGATTCCCTACTCTGAAGAACTCAAGAGTTTAGGAGGAGTTGGGGCTGCTGCTGCTAAGTCGCTTCAGTTGTGTCCGACTCTGTGCGACCCCATAGACGGCAGCCCACCAGGATCCCCCCGTCCCTGGGATTCTCCAGGCAAGAACACTGGAGTGGGTTGCCATTTCCTTCTCCAATGCATGAAAGTGAAGAGTGAAAGTGAAGAGTTGGGGCAGTTGCTAACAGAATTTCACCAGCCTCCAGGATGGTACTAAGAATGACAATTCCTTGACTTTTACCACCAGGATGAAATAGATCTCTGGGGTTGATGCACGGTAAGCGAAATGAGAGGCAGAGGGAGGCCAGAGAAGATGATTCCCCTCCCAAAGCTGACTTTTATGGACTGAATTGTAAGCAAATGAAGAGGGTTAAAAAAATTAAAGAAATAAAATATTTTATCTCATGTTGGACAATTCATGGATTCTTTAGTTTTGTGAATATATTTGTGCTTCAATTCTCACACAGATTTTTATTTTCCAGGATCTATTGGCTTTGAGCACCATTTTGGGTTTTAACCTTTCCTTTTGGTCTTGATGACAAATACTTTTTTTTCTGATTTTGCTCTCAGTGGTGGCTTGTATTCACCTCCTGTATCCTTCTGCTCACTTAAAACTGGTGTTTACACCAAGCTGACCACACCACACCCTAGCAATGTCCTGTCAGCCCAGAACCCCTCCTAAGCAGGCACTGAATCCTCATTAAGAGAAGTTTAAAAATGAACTTGCTAAAACCCCACATGAAGGCATCATGGTAGCTGGAGGTGAAAATGAGATTTATTCTTTCATTATCACAGGGCTAAATTCCAGGATTCTTTCACATTCATGTGAAATGTGAATGACTCTGCTAAATGTAAAATGTAAAAATGACTCTGCTATGGTCTGCACTGACTCATATCTATCATTTATTGAAATTCAGTTTACTCTCTTTTATGCCTCAAAGCCAAAGCACATGTTTCCCATTTCTTGCTTTCCACCCCAAAGCTGCCATTACCTTGGGACCTTCAGATTTCTTGTAGATGCTTAAGCAATCATCTAAGCCTAATAATGTTCTGATTTCTACTCATGTGATTTCCTTTTTTTTTTTTTTGATGTGGACCATTTTAAAGTCTTTATTAATCCATTTCAATATTACTTCTATTTTATGTTTTGTTTTGGCTTTGATCGTGAGGCATATGTGATCTTAGCTCCCCTACCAGAGACTGAACTCATGCTCATGCACTGGAAAGCAGCCTTAACCACCGGACTGCCACGGAAATCCCATTCTCATGTGAACTTTGATTTAACTCCTTTCTTATTCTTGTATCTGAGGCTAAACTAGGCACCTCATTTGAACAGCAGTGCTTCATTTGGGTATCGAAATCTCAAAGAACCCATTCCATAGACAGATAGCCCATCATTTTCACTCTCCCATTTCCCTCACTCAAACTAAACCTATTGTTAAACCCCATTGCTATAAACTAATCCTTTTATCTATCTGATTTTATTCAATCTATCAACTCCTTTCTATCTTCACTTTTTACATATTCAGCTTAGACATAATGATTCATCATTTAATAACTCTCTTACCAATAACTACATCCATTCCTCTTGTCGTTTTACCACACACTCCAAGCAAAACTCTAATCCCATCTGCAGTTAACACTTGAATATACCTTTCATATCTGAGAAATTTATTCCCCTAGCTATTTGAAGGGTTGCTGGTAGACAGTCTTCACCTGTCAGCACTCTTTGGGAACTGTGTCAGCTGAAGAAACTTGCTTGTCCCAAGGTCACACCCCCTTCCAGGAGCAACCTGCTTCTGATGTCTGGTTAACAGAGAGCTATAAAGGCTGTGCCTAGTTACCAACTTGGGATGATTTTGAAGGACTAGTATTGCAGTTCCCTGGGGAGTCCATAGAGGCCTATGTTAAGAATTCATTGCAGCCTGACCTCTCCTTCTGCCCTATTTTGCTTCCTTTCCACAGTCATCGCTTCTGAGAGCACTCTTAATTTAGTTATATGCCAAACTCCATCTCAAAGTCTACTTCCTGGTGAATTCGACCTAGATTGAACTCAGCCTAATTGTTCTCAGTGGTCTCTTTCACAGTTTTTTTCAACAATCAGGTACTGATCACTGCTAAATACTGTATCAAACAATTTAATGTGTTCTTAAAATTCACATTATTGTGTCATTTCTTCCTTACTGAAGAATCTATTCAGATGACAGGCTGCTTTCTTAAACATATTCTTTTACCTAAATTTCTCAGATTCAGTAAATTGCTCATATGACTCCATAAAATCAGTGAAGTTTTTACTACACATTATTGAAAATTTTTGTTTGAAACTTGAGGACATTTTTTTCTTATTAACAAAATAGTGCTTAAATACTAGATACAAAGACATAATCTACTTATGAGTGCCAAAGTATATAATGATTAGAACTTTAAAAGCCCAAAGTGTCTTGCTTTTTAAAAAATAAAAAAAATTAGGTGACAAAATCTCAGAGCTTCTGATGTATCTGTTATTAATTACATATACATCTAAGGGGCCTCTTTCACAAGCAACCAAAAGTCCTGTAGTTATCCATGCTTAACACCTATTTTCCAATTTGCAGAGTTATGATGAGAAATATTTCAAACACTGCTTGGCATCTCTGAACTGACCCATCAGTGTGTAGCATACACAGGTTAGTAACTAGTAGACATACAAAAACATAACACACACACACACACACACAACCTTTAGAGTGTTTACTCTTTGGTGTACTACTCATGGGAAAGAAATATACTGTTACTCTTATAAATACACTTAAGATATCAAGATATAATATAGGTTTTTCTATAATCTGAAATCCTTTCTTTCCCTCAAAATAAAACTACCACTATAGCAAAGTAGAGACAAACAATATAGGAATGGGCTAGCATGAAGTCCTTCTGCTTTCACTGTTTCCACAAGCCATTGTTAAGTTATATGTGCTGTGCTCAGTCGCTCAGTTGTACTCAATCATGTCCAACTTTTTCTGACTCCATGGACTGTAGCTCACCAGGCTCCTCTGTCCATGAGATATGGTGGCCCCATAGTAAATGTCCTTAGAATTGATAGTACAAAACCTTTTACATGGAATGAGAGTGCAATATGATAAATTTTAATCCCATTAATTCAACAGATTGCACAAACTAACCACCACAGTGAATTATAATCTGACTTTAAAGTAAATATTTCATAAATTGAAATGAATTTATTTACTCTTAAAGAAATTTCTCCCTTCTTTCTTTATGAATCTTTCCAAGAATGCATAAATCAATATTTCCTGTAATTTTTCCAAAATAGATATTTGAAAACTGTATTTCTGGTCTTTTACTCAGCCAGCTCCTCAATGCCTCAGCATGATAGAAAGGGTTCATTATAATTTCTACTCAACCACTTCTTTCATCTTTTCCCACAGCCCCTTATTTATTCTCTACTCTAGAAGAAGACTCTAGTTCTCAGAATGCATCTAATTTCCTCTGACATATAGGTCCTTTCCCCCTTAGTATGACAATTCACTAATTGTCCTACCAGGCCCAGCTCCAGTACCACCTTCTTAGTAAAGTCTTCTCTGGCTGTCAGTGAGTAACTCTCTAACAGTTCCTGCTTCATTTCCTCATACGTCTAAAATTAAGCTCATTACATTATAATTATTCATGACAAGGGTCCCCATAAAGACTATGATCTCCTTGAACACAAGGATGTTTCTTACTTTCTTTATATCCCTCAAACTAAGTACTGTGTATTAGATGAATGAACAGGCACAAGATACTATATCAACTGATTAGATACTTCAAAATAGTAAAGGAATAAAATAATTCTCGTCCCAGATTTTGAGGAAAAAGAATTTCAAAAGCATTTTAGGATTTTGTTTAAAAAGATTTCTAGATGCTAACAAGTCACTGTGAGTAGTAACTGTGCTGTCATCATCCTGCTCCTCTACAACCAACTTTCCTATAACATTTATTAAAGTTTCTGTATTCACTATGGTTACCATAAGATATATCTTTGATTTTAACCAAGTAAAATTGTGCATAAAAAGAAAATCCTAGAAGGCAACACACCAAATGTCAATAACACTCATCTCCAGCTGGTAAGACTATGGTTTTTTATTTTACTTCTCCTTATTTTTGGCCACACTGTGGATCTTATTTCCCTGACCAGGGGTCAAATCCATATCCCCTGTAGTAGAAGGACAGAGTCTTAATCATTGGACTACCAGAAATGTCCCATAATTGTTTTAGTTTTATTTTCTAAAATTTTTTCTACTTCTCAAATATTCTTCTATGAGTATATGTTACTTTTATGTTTGTTTCAGACATTGGATATTCTAAAAAATGCATTATAGATAAATATTGAAAAATCCCACTTTTACACTGTCATAATTCTATTTCATTGCCCCCTCTCAGGAGTTAATCCCACCATTGCAAGGTTAGTATGCATTCTCCATCTGTGAGTTTGTACTTTTATTACTTATGTATACACTCATTATCTATATATTCATTACATATTGGACAATTGATGCTTTTGAACTGTGGTGTTGGAGAAGACTCTTGAGAGTCCCTTGGACTGTAAGGAGATCCAACCAGTCCATTCTAGAGGAGATCAGCCCTGGGATTTCTTTGGAAGGAATGATGCTAAAGCTGAAACTCCAGTACTTTGGCCACCTCATGGGAAGAGTTGACTCATTGGAAAAGACTCTGATGCTGGGAGGGATTGGGGGCAGGAGGAGAAGGGGACGACAGAGGATGAGATGGCTGGATGGCATCACTGACTCGATGGACGTGAGTCTGGGTGAACTCTGGGAGTTGGTGATGGACAGGGAGGCCTGGCGTACTGCAATTCATGGGGTCGCAAAGAGTCGGACATGACTGAGCGACTGAACTGAACTGAACTGAAATATATTATGTGTACAATTCTGAATCTTGCTTTTTTCACTTAACATTATTTTCAAGATATATACAAGTAAATGTTTGTAAACGTGGTATTTTAATTTTAATTGAAGCATAATGTTCCATTTTACTAAAATTTTCACTGTGATTCTCTTCCTTATGGACATTTTATTTTTCCCAACTTTTTATTCTTACAAACAATGTTACAATGAATATCCTTCAGATTCTTAAAGTTCTGTTTTAAAGATCTATACTTAGAAGCAGAATTGCTATTTAAGAGAATAGGGCTTCTCAGGTGGCATTAATGGTAAAGAATCCACCTGTCAGTTCAGAAGACACAAGAGACATCCTCCCGATCCCTGGGTCGGGAAGATCCCATGGAGAAGGTAATGGCAACCCACTCCAGTATTCTTACCTGGAAAATTCCAAGGACAGAGGAGCCTGGTGTGCTACAGTCCATGGGGTCACAAAGAGTCAGACATGACTGAGTGAGCATGCAACAAAGTGCATTTCAAACTTTTAAAAATATTACATTGTCCATGAAAATGGAGTACCAATTTATAATTCTATAGCTGTGTACAAGAGTTCCTGTTTTTCTACATCTTTACAATACTTTATATCATCAGAACTTTTGTGTCATTCTGGTGATAGGATATAAATTGGCATCTCATAGTGGTCTTAATTTAAATTTCTCTGTTACTGGAGTTAAATATGTTTATTGGCGTTTCAAAATTCATTTTCAGTTAATTCCCTTTGTCAGTGGTTTCACTTATTTTATTTGGGTTCTTTTTTTCTATTTTTGGTCTTATAGTACTAATCACTTCTCAGTGTTATACACTGCAAATATTTCTCCCAGTTTGTGGCCATTTAAACAAATTTGTGACATCTTATATTAAGCATGGATTTTATTTTTAATGTATCTGGTTTTATTAATTTTTTCTTAATAATGTGTACTTTCTGTCTTAAGGAATCCTTCCTTATACTAAAATGATCATATGAATTATCTCCCTTAATTTGTTAAATTGAGGAAGTGTATTGAAAGATTTTCTGATGTATGAAAGATCCTTGAGATAGTAAGATAAATCCTACTTAGTCATGATATACTTTTAGTAAATTGCTGGATTCACTGTGGTAATATTTTGTTTAGAATTTGTGCACCTATTTTCATACCAGAGATTATTTCATATATATTTTTCTTATATACTCCTTGTACAGTTTTGTTTCCAAGTCATGGAAAAAAGTTGTCTGTTTACCTCTTGAATTCTCTTAAAACAGTTGGTACAGCCTTGATATTATCTGTTCATTAGGGTTTGGTATAACTGTCATATCAAACCATTTGACCATATGTTTTTTGTATCGATTCTCTTCTGTTTATGTCTATCTGTATTAAGTCATAATTGGTAATTTCTTTGTTTTCCACAAATTTGTACCTTTAATCTTGTCTTAAACTTTTTTTGTAATAAAATCATTCATAACCCACTCCAGTATTCTTGTCTGGTGAATCCCATGGACGAAGGAGCCTGGTGGGCTACAGTCCACAGGGTCGCAAACAGTCGGGCACGACTGAGCAACTTAAAAAAAAAATAAAATAAAATAAAAAATAAAATCATTCATAATGTCATTTTATGGTTTCTTAAAATCTCTCCTGAGTCTTTGATTGCAGCTTCTGTTTTTCTCCTAAATAATATTTATTTGTACCCTCTTTCTTTCTTTTGGATCAGTCTTGATGGGTATATTTATATTATTAGACTTTTCAAATATTGATTAATTTCCTTTATTATTTTGTTTTAATCCTTGAGTTACTTTGATATATATTCTTTTTTAGTTTTCAAATTTATAGGTAAGGATTCTAGAAGGAGGGCAGCTTACATGTGTTTCCTTAACTTATTGCAACTCATCTAGCTAACCTAAGCCATGTAGCTCCTGGAGCTAACTGGCAGATTGTGTCCGGAGGGAAAAGCAAAAGAGCTGTTACAAGACTGTTACCCCTCTGGGATAGATGAGAGATGATAGATGGTGAACTAGTGTACTAATGCCCATGGGCAAGGTGCAGAATGTCATAATCCCAGGATTATCTGGCAGAGAATATGATAACGATGTTGGCATTGGGCTGCATGGTATACATTCCCTTGTACCCCAAGGAACCAAGGACTTGCTGAACAAGTGTTCTAAGTTAGGTGTCTTCACCTAAAATTCTGTACAGATAAACGTTCTCCTGGTGCTTTGACAGGTTATCAGTCTGCCTACTGCTATACTGCTGACTCAGAGTCAGAGACTTCAAAATGTTCCAGTCTTCCAGAGACTGCCATTCTTTATGGCACTGAAACAACTAAATCTAAACCTGAAAGAGTAGACCAAGAAACAGACCAGTACCTAAGAGGGTCCGGCAGCCACAGAAAGAACAGAAAACTAAAAATGAATTCCCAACAAAATAAACCTGATGTTAGAGACAGATAATAATTTTTAACACAAATAATGATGAGAACTTAATACTGAAGTACAGCATATTGAAAAAAAAGACTTTATGGGGGAAAACAGTAACTGATCAAAAAATTTCAGATGATGTGAAGGTAAGGATGGCTTATTGTTAAAAAGCTAATTAGTGCCCTAGAATATGAAATGGAAGAAATACTTCAAAGTACAGAATAATACATATATACATATTTATATTTAGAAATCCTAGAGACTTATTCTACAAATATACAAATAGTAGAAACTCCAGAAAAAATAAATTGATGGACATACATCAATAATTTTAAAGTATAACTAAAAATCCCCCGGTGAATAAATTTATTAGTCTACTTGTTGATGTTCTAGGTAAGATTAATCAAAAAGATTCACATATACAATTATACATTGGAAAAATCTCTGGGATGAAAGAATTATCACACAAACTCCCAGAGATAAATGACACTGTATAATGGAGAATGGCACTAGCATTAAATTTTTCATCTGCCTCACTGAAAACTAGACGATAATGGACTATCAGCTGAAACAAAGAAAAACTCTGGACAGAATGGATACTTAAGTAATGTATAAAAGGAAAAAGTAGTGATGAAAAATAAAACTCTATCTAGCCTTCTATCTAATGAACTCTGATAACCGTTAAATAAAATAAAGATTCTAAATGAAGAGTCTTGAAATAATAGATGAGAAATGCTTCAGTGAATGTTGAATTAAAATTCCAGAAGTTGGGGATCTAGAGAAGAGTAAGAGGTAAAAACATTCTACTTCTAAGAAGAGTTGAAAGTGAGGAATTAAAGTTATTGTGTTAGTCTCTAAGTCTTGTCCAACTCTTTGTGCTCCCATGGACTGTAGCTCTCCAGGCTCCTCTCTCCATGGAACTCTCCAGGCAAGGATACTGGATTGGGTTGCCATTCTCTTTTCCAGGGGAACTTCCTGACCCAGGGATCAAATCCAGGTCTCCTGCATTGCAGGCAGATTCGTTAAGTCTCATATTACAGAGGAATGTCAGAGGCTGCTAGTTTTCACCCAATTTCTTACTCATCCCTTATTCTTCAATATTGAATCTTCAGTCCTCAGCTGGACACAAATCTACCTAGAATTCCTAGCTCCCTAAGCAAGAAGAATGGCCATATGACAAAGTCCTGGCTTAGCAAAAAGGATGTAGGATGTCTGCATATTCCAGAGTGTGCCCTTAAAGGATCTGTGTTTCTTTCCCATCCCCTAAATCCTTTCAGGATTAGCTGGAATGTGATGTGCTGAAAAAAAGTTGTGAATGGGGACAACCTAAGGCTAGCAGAGGAACAAAGTAGATGCCTGGGTCCTTGAGATTATGAAGCCAACATGCCAGCCCTGGTCTGCATATGCCTAAAATACTACCTGAGAGAAAAATAATGTTCTGTCTTGCTTAAGCCATATTCTGCTTTCTTGACTACTCCAAAGCCTTTGACTGTGCGGATCACAACAAACCGGAAAATTCTGAAAGAGATGGGAATACCAGACCACCTGACCTGCATCCTGAGAAACCTGTATGCAGGTTAGGAAGCAACAGTTAGAACTGGACATGGAACAGCAGACTGGTTCCAAATAGGAAAAGGAGTACATCAAGGCTGTATACTGTAACCCTGCTTATTTAACTTATATGCAGAATACATCATGAAAAATGCTGGACTAGAAGAAGCACAAGCTGGAATCAAGATTGTGGGGAAAAATATCAATAATCTCAGATGTGCAGATCACGCCACCCTTATGGCAGAAAGTGAAGAACTAAAGAACCTCTCAATGAAAGCGAAAGAGGAGAGTAAAAAAGTTGGCTTAAAAATCAATATTCAGAAAACGAAGATCATGGCATCTGGTCCCATCACTTCATGGCAAATAGATGGGGAAACAGTGGAAACAGTGTCAGACTTTATTTTTGGGGGCTCCAAAATCACTGTAGATGGAGACTGCAGCCATGAAATTAAAAGACACTTGCTCCTTGGAAGAAAAGTTATGACCAAACTAGACAGCATATTAAAAAGCAGAGGCACTACTTTGACAACAAAGGTCCATTTAGTCAAAGCTACGGTTTTTCCAGTTGTCATATGTGGATGTGAGAGTTGGACTATAAAGAAACCTGAGCACCAAAGAATTGATGCTTTTGAACTGTGGTGTTGGAGAAGACTCTTGAGAGTCCCTTGGACTGCAAGGAGATCCAACCAATCTATACTAAAGGAAATCAGTCCTGAAAAAAATATTCATTGGAAGGACTGATGCTGAAGCTGAAACTCCAATACTTTGGCCACCTGATGCGAAAAACTAACTCATTTGAAAAGACCCTCATGCTGGGAAAGATTGAAGGCAGGAGGAAAAGGGGACAACAGTGGTTGAGATGGTTGGATGGTATCACCGACTCAATGGTCATGAGTCTGAGTAAGCTCTGGGAGTTGGTGATGGACAGGGAGGCCTGGCGTGCTACAGTCCAAGGGGTCGCAAAGAGTCGGACATGACTGAGTGACTGAACTGAACTGTACTAAGCCACATTTACTTTGGATATCTGTTATAGCAGTCCAGTTTGTATCCTAACTAGTACATGGGGCAAAACAGCTATCATTGTGGGAAGTGGAATATTTTAGTAAACATTTGGCATCTTGTTTTCATCCGATGCTAGAAAAATAAATATTTGATCATGAGATTATGGAAGGGAAGGGAATCATTATTGTTGTAATAAAAAACAGTGAAAATCCTAAATGAACAAAGGGAAAAATTACTAGCAACTGAATGTCATCAGAAAAATAATTTTTTAAATGAATACAAAAGAAAAAATAAAATTAATAAGCATAAAATGAAAGTAATAAAATCAAATATGTCAGTTTTTTACATGTATATATAGAAGGAACTATCCCTTAATTAAAATCAGAGATGGCTGCAATTAAGGCGTCAGCGGGATCTGTGGTCTCACCTGAGGTTTGGCTGAGGAGTTGGCTTCGCCTACACGATTGTTAGCAGCACTGGGCTCTCACAGAACTGTTGGACTGAGGGCTTTAGTTTCTCCCCGGCTATTGAGTAGCGGCTTCTCTCAGTTCCTTGTCATGTGAGCTTCTCCACAGAGCAGCTCACAGTGTAGACCGGGGCTTCCATCAGAATGAGGAAGCCAGAGAGCAAGAGAGGGCTAGCAAGATGGAAGCCAGAGCTGCTCTGTACCTGATCTCAGAAGTGACACCCGTTATTCTTGTCATAGTCTATCCATTAGGAGTAAGTCACTAGGTCCAGTCCACACACAAGAGGAAGAGACTATGCGATGACATAAATACCTAGAGGTGGGATAATTGTAAGCTATCTTCGAGGCTTAATATCACAGCTGTGCAGGAAAAAATTACTTTTCACTTTAAGTGAAGCACTTTTAGACTCCATTCCCCTGAAGGATTCAGTCTCCCTATATATCTTGCCTATTTCCAGGCCCAGTCACCAGCTGCTCTGCCATTTAGATTCCACTTTCTATTTTGTGTTTCTGATCTGATTAAGCATAGAGATATTTTCTCTGCTTTTCAGCATAGCCAAAATTGATAATTTTCTCATTTTTTATTTTACCCCTCATCACTGTTTTGTTGCATTGAAAAACTGGGGAAGAGTCACTTTAAAATAAATCTGACAAATCTTGCCAAATTGACAGGTCATGTTATACTTCTCTAATCAGAAAAACATATAATTGATTTAAAAATCAATATAATACAAATGTATATATATATATATATATCCCACTCTTCATTCTCTATTACAGAAAAGCTGTGCAAAACAGAAAAAGAGGCTGCTGCTAGCTACTGCTAAGTCGCTTCAGTCATGTCCAACTCTGGGCGACCCTATGGACAGCAGCCCACCAGGCTCCTCTGTCCACAGGATTCTCCAGGCAAGAATACTGGAGTGGGTTGCCATTTCCTTCTCAGAGAAAAGAGGAGAGGGGAATAAACCAGAATAACATTAGTTGCTTTGATAGGTATGATTCAGGGAAAATATTTTATTTTTTTACTTTGCATATGTTGCACAAAATTACTAAAATAAATTAATTTATGATATGAACATAAACTTGTTTTTAAAAACTATTAGAAGAAAAATAAGCATTATATTAGTAGTTATGTTGAAATTTTTTATAATATTATACTATAAAGTAACGCCAACCCAATAGGCTTTCCTAAGGGAAACAGTTAAAAGATATTTAAAATGAGCTTATCTGTTGAGAAAAATTTGTGTCACTATATCTCAGAATTCAGACAAATCCCTTTTTTTCCACACTAGGTTACAGTAATCAAATTATGCTTCACTTGATGTGATGATCCAATGTCCTCATACTTGCCTGTGCCTTAATGTCTGCTTAGTACTTTTAAATTTTTTACAGAAATGAATTCTAGCTGGCGCACTGCTCTTGTTTGTGGCACAATTTTGAATTTCATTATTCTCATTTCCCTTCCTCTATTCACAGGTGAGAGACACAGGAGACACTAGATGACTATTTGGTAATGAATTGAATGGTTCTATAGAAATTAAAAACATAGAAAATCTATGTGATTAAATGGCACCTGCAGTTTCTTCTCTGAGCTCTGTGCATAAAGAAAGAATAGCATCTCCCACAGAGAATGAATGTGGATAAGTTTGGCAGTAAAATACATAACTCTGGATGCAATAATGGCCTATTTGAGTCCTTTTGACTCCAAGTATCTAGAATGCTTTGAGCTTTTACTTAGCAGTATATTTTAGATAAGATCTCTTCTATTATTTCATGTCATACATTTACTTTTTTTTCATGTCTCATATTCTTAAAGACCTGGAAAATAGTAAGTCCTCAATAAATACTTGTGGAATGAATGAACGAGTAAATGAACAGATCTTATGAAAAGAGACAGTTATAAACAGGGTTTTGGAGCACTGGGGAAGAGCTGTGAATTCACTGACAATTATAGTGAATTCTCATCTTTCAACAAACTACTTTTCTGTTTTGATGTAGTTTTCTCTACTGCCATAGGAAATATGATGATAAATGTGATGAAAATGTAGATCTGGACATTTTTGGTGCATTAATTCTTGGCTGAAATGAAATAAAATTACTTTTAATTTTCTGCTTTTGGTTAACTATTAAAAGCAAGTTGGTCAATACCCAAAAGTAATACATAACAATAAGTTATTTCTGTCTTTTACATTTTTATAAATTGCATTTGAGAGACCAACAGAAAAACAAAACAATCTGTGACACAAATGTAATCTGTTAATACAAATGTAAAATGTGATATGTTGAATAAAATCTAGCATAAAATATATTAATGCAAAATTGTTACCTTTTAAATGTATAGTGTGACTGTAGTTGGGTGTCAATTAATTTTGCTAATGTTACTTAATTAAGAGTGTAGGAGTACCTAAAGAGAGAACTAGTAGTCTTAGTGTAATATTACATTAATAATACAACCTCTATGGAAAAGAATACAAAATGAATTAGTGAGCTTGCCAGTAGATGAATCTGACATGTCTAGACAGTGTAGGGAGAATAAAAGATGTTAAATATAAGATTATATATATAATTTTATACAAAATTTCCTTAAGATTATTATTTCAGTATAATGTTATTTCCAATTTAATGCTGTATGTAGCAGCTGCTAAACAGAATGAAACTAATAAGGGAGTTCATGAAATAACAGCTTAATCACTAGAATGGTTTGAAATCGCACAGCTGTAAATTCCCATGAGCTCTACTAATACTTCCTCTTTTAGGAACATTGAAAATAACTCTTGTCAAGTGTTCAACCAGTCCACCAAACAAGATAATCTAAATAAACACACTAAAAATCCAGGGGATTTTTGCAGAAACTCATGCCTGTGGCTGATGATTTGTTATGTAAGTGAATACTGAAATGTCTCCAGTCAGTAACTTCAAGTAACAAAAGACATATCAATATGTCTTTGGTCAATAAGTTGTCAAAAACATTCTGAATATGAATTAAAAACCTGAATCTTTAACAGATTAAAGAGTTATTGCAGGGGAAGTTTCAGTATTTTGTAAACAGTATCCATTTTTATTAGCTTATTTAGTTTATTCAACTTTCTACAAAGACAGAAATCAGCTATATATTTAACATTAACTAGATAGATGTGAATTGCTTTGACATGAGCTACTTTAAGTTTCTAGCTAAGTTAATTTTCATTTTCTAATCATAAAAAAATGTGTGTTAACTGTAGAAATTTGGACAATACAAAAATGTATGAAAAATTTTAAATTACATATAATCCTATTAATAGTATCTAGAGACAGTACTGTGAATATGGTCTTTCTGGCCTCTTTCCCTCATGCACATACACATAATATTAGTTTGCTACCAAATTTGTATCATATGATAAATATACATTCATTCATTCGACAGATATTTATTGAGGGGTGACTATATGCCATTATAAAAACCTGAGTAATTGGATATTTTAAAACATTATTTTTAATTATTACAGACGATTTTATCCTTGTATCATTATTAGTTAACCACTCACTTATTTTTACTTTGGGGTTGTCTCCAATCCATCCACTTATTTTTAACTGATTAGAACATTAATAAGTACCACTTCATAGGTGGACACAATACAGATCTATCACAAACCAGTCAACAAATTTCCAAATCTATTTATTTGAAAGGAAAAATTCAAGATTTATCCTGCAAATAAAAAAAAACTCAAAATCGCATTAATTGCATTAATTTATTAATTAATAAACTAATTAATTAATTCATGAACTGTGATCTCTAGGGACTTCCCTGGTTGTCCAGTGCTTCATGCTCTCAGTGCAGGGATGACGGAGACATGGGTTAGATCCCTGGTCAGGGAACTAAGATCCCGTATGCTGTGTGATTTGGCCGAAGAAAAAAATAATATGATCTCCAGAGTAAAATATCCTGTATGCGAATTCTAGCACTGACATTTTCCAAAAAGTTCAAAGCTTTTCCATGACTTGTTTCCCTTTCTACAAAATAGTAGTGACAAAACTACTTACTTCACAAATAGCTTAAGATTAAATAAGTTAATATGCATAAAGTAAGTAGTCAATAGCATTAGCTAGTATTACTTTTTCATTAATATTTGCTTAGTGTCTTTTATATGGCAGTGATTTTGCTAGAAGCTATGGTTGCACTTGGAGAACAGGTAAGACTGTGAGCTCTATGAGACAGAAAACTAACACATATTAAAATAAGTAATCTCCCAAAATCATACAATCCCAATCAAAAGTAAGGAGCCTAAAGGAAAATTAGAAGGTACTAAAATATTAGAAAACAGAGGCATCTACATACATACTTAGTCTGGAGCACAGGTGTGTGTGGGTTCCCACAAAGGTGGTTTCACTGAATAATAAAAGTTATTTACTTGAGAGAAGAAGGAAAAGGGATGCAGAAATAGACTTGCTTCAGGCATATTAAGGCCCATAGGTAGAAAGAAGCTTGCTGCTATTAAAGAACTAAAAGAAACAAAGAAACTAAACAGGGTCATTTGGAAAGGTAGAGACTATGAGACATGAGGCTAAAGATGAAATGAAGAGGAAAAATATGACATTATTCAGGGCCTTTAGAACCTTACTAGGGGTTTGGGGTCATCTTTCTAAGAGTAATGGCGCGTCACTAAAAGAGGCGTGATGCATGCAGATTTAAGGCAAATAGGAAATAATATTTTATTACTAAAATAATCCAGAAGAGTGATTGGTGATTGAAGGAGAGACAGTTGATGAGTAGCTAGGGATCAATAGTAAGTACAGAATTACCTTCCCCCTACCACCTAATCCAGTTAAAAACCACAAGACCTAGTGACTGACTGAATATGGAAGCTAATGAAGACAGACATGGAAAGAATGACACATGTGCCTCTGAAATCAGATGAATGATGAAGTCATTTACTAAGAGAAGGAACACTTCATGAAGAGCACGTTTTGGGGGAAAGATACACATGTCATTTTGGATATTTTGGGGTCAAGGTATTTTTGAGACATATAAGTGGAGGTATTCAATAGATGGATGGATGGATGAGTGGATGAATGAGTGGATGAATGAGTCTAGAATTAAAAGAAGTGTTTTAGACCAGAGAGAAACTCTGGGGACCCTTCAGCATATTGAAGGGCTTCCCTGGTGGCTCAGGAGGTAAATAATCTGCTTGCAGTGCAGGAGACCTGGGGTCGATCCCTGGGTCAGGAAGATTCCCTGGAGAAGGGAATGGCAATCCACTCCAGTACTCTTGCCTGGAGAATTTCATGGACAGAGAAGCCTGGCAGGCTACAGTCCATGGGGTCACAAAGAGTCAGACACTAACACTTTCACTTTCTTTCAGCATGTTGATTGTAACAGAAGCCATCCTATGGATAAGATCACTTAGGAAGAAGGAAAAGTAAAAAAGAATAGGGAGGACTTTGTCCAAGCCTTGAGGAATTCCCAACTTTTAGAACCTTGCAGAAAAACATCGGCTGTCATAAGATGAAAACCTTTTTTGAACAGCAAAGGGAAGAAAAGATATCAAGATGGAGGTGTCACTAACCTGTGAAATGCTGCTGAGAGGTTCAGTGAGGATCGAGACATGTCCTTTGGATTTTGTGACATCAAGGTCATTGGTACCTTTAGAAAGAAACTTTCATCAGCTCTAGGGGTACTAATGGATTAGGCACTGGCCTCCTGGAAAGCACCTTTCAAAAGAGCGGTGAGGATTGGAAATCCAATGAGGTGGACTGAAAAGTGAAAAGTGAGGAAGAAAATAAACATACTAAAAATGTAAAGGGGAGAGAGAGAAAAATAGCTAATGAGTCCAGTGAGATCAGGCAACTTTTTAGTTGTTTATTTGTTGCTTTCATTATTAGTTGTTTTGTTTGTTATTGTTTTTCAAATGAAAAAGACAAACATTTAAATGTTACTTGATCCAGGGGGAAAAAGAAACAATTAAAAATACAGGAGAGAGAAGGAATAAATGAAAGGGTCATATTTTTTGGAAGGCATATGCATGGAGCATAGAGGTTGGAACTGATCTTCTATGGGAGGAGAAAAATACCCTCTATTTTAAGAGGAACAGGCAAGAGAAGAGTGTAGGGGCAGTTGTAGACTTGGCGGAGGACATTAAACTTTCACCTGATGACTCTGGTTTTCTTTTTTTAACCTTTTTTTTTTTAAACTGTAGTTGATTTGCAGTGTTGGGTTAGATTCAAGTGAACAGCAAAGTGATTCAGTTATTCATACATATATATACACATATATATTCTTTTCCATGATAGGCTGCTACAAGATATTGAATGTAGTTCTCTGTGCTATTCAGTAGGTCCTTGTCCCCATTTTCTTTGTTAATTAAAATATGAGGCCATCTGCTGAGAGTACGTAGGATACTGGGTTACAGTTCACGGGGGTCGCAAAGAGTCAGACATGACTGAGTGACTAACACACAAAGAGTGCAATGATGCAGTGTGGAGGGCCCGGTTGAATTTGGTGAGCATGAATTTATGAATGTTTAACTCATTACTATATAGATTCTGACATTTTAGAGAATCCCTATTCCACAGGATACCATGGATGACAACATAATGGGCTTATGTCTCCCATGGTGCTCAGTCACCTCAGTCCTGTCTGACTCTCTCTGACCCTATAGACTGTAGCCCTCCAGGCTCCTCAGTCCATGGGATTCTCCAGACAGGAATACTGGAGTGGGTTGACACGCCCTTTTCTAGGGGATCTTCCCGACCCAAGGATCGAACTGGATCTCCTTCATTACAAGCAGATTCTTTACCAACTGATCCACCAGGGATCAGTCCATATCCCCCATATAATCACTTTAATGAGCATTCATTGTATTGTTAGAGATCTTATAAGTCTATAGTTCATGTTATTCATATATAGAACAAGTAAAATTGATTTGAGGAAAAAAAGGATAATTTTCCTTTTGTTTAGGTTGTTGTTTTCCAAGTATAACAAGTTTCCACCAATTTGATCCAATTGAGTTGACTACATTCAAATTAGTAAACTGTCCTTATGGATGAAAGAGGAGCTAATTTACCAGGATTTCATGGCAGGTACTGCTGCCCTTCTATAAACTAACACTGGATTACATGTTTACCATAGAGAGATCTGCCTTGATAAATGGCTAAGACATCACTGAGCACAGAGCAAATGCCAAATAAATAATTGCTGTTTGATAAAAGTGGTTCTTATCAGCAAAGCCAGTATTTGTACGTTAAAGAATTGCTTCCAAGGGGCTTAAAAACAGTTTGCTCTCCTAAATGAGTTAAACATACTCACGGAACTCATGTTTACACTACCTACTTGCTTAGCAGAGGTAAACATTAGTCTTGATCCAGTCTGAATTCCTTTAGTTTCAAAAATTTGGCATTAGAATGAAGAAAATTTCACCATTTCAAAAAATATTCTGGTATAAATCACCCTCATGCTACAACCCATTTCAGGATACTGAGGGATGTGTAGTGAGGTGTGGAAGACTATTCACCACATGACATTTTCATTTCAGGTTGACCATACTCCAGTGAGCACATTAGCAAATTGAATAAAGGTAACCGAGACCCGCACTATCCTGGCATGGGACTATTGATTGTGTCCTTTTTATCAGAGATCATCTATTCTCCTGCAACAGAACTGGAAACAGTCCTCATTGGTGTTGTTATAAATGGCTCATTAATCAAAATGGATTTATTGAGCATCCATAGCGAGCAAATCCTATACTAAGTGATTCAAAATAACAGGTTGCCTAGTAACCAGAAAAATGGAAAAATTCCCCTGTGAAGGTTAAAATTAAATGAAAGGCAGATAAGAAAACATTATCTTTGATGGCATGAGACTATTTCATAAGGGATTTTCCTGCCATTATAGCCATTTTCTTTTAAGGATAATATTCATTCATTCATTCACTCATGTAATGATTCATTCATTTATGTAACTGAGTCAACACTATGATTATGTAAGGTTCTTTGCTCTATGCATTAAGGGAAATAAATAGATTCAATACTGACTGAATAAACATGAGTCTTAGCAAATTTGTCAAGCAAGGACTGGACTTCTGTTAATCTTTATTTAATGAGCCTAGTACTAGAGCAATATTATTCTTTATTCCATATAAATCTATAGTCACTGAGGCATGAGTAAAATGCTTCTTGCAGAGAGTATCCTTCTTTTCTGGTTGAATTATATAATTTTGTTTAATGTAAGTTGATTTCATATTTAAATTAAACCAGTTGGTATGATAAAAACATTTTTCCTATGGTCAGATGAGACCTGTTTTGTACTAGATCATCTAGTTAATAAATTTGTTAACAAGTGACCACAGAAAGGAAACTGACATCCATACTTAACTGATTTTCTGAGAAAATACATCTTCCATACCAATGAATGACATTGCCAGTTACAACCGAGACACTCAAGCTTTGTAGCCTCTGAGTTAAGCACGGCCAGGCACACGACTTGTCCTCATAGGTCTCGGCATCCTAATCCACCCCTCCCATCTAGGTCTTGAGTTTGTGTCCTCAGTTACAGTCCCTGTATTTGTTTACGTGAGCTGCTACTAACAATGTATTAAAAACAACAGAAATATGTTTTCTCACAATTCTAGAGGCTGGAAGTCCAAAATCAAGGTATTGGCAGGACTGGTTCCTGCTGAGGAGATCTGTTCCAGGTCTCTTTCCTTGGTTTCTAGATGACCATCTTCTCCCTGTGTCTCTTCACATTATCTTTCTTTTTTCCATATCTCTATGTCCCCCCTTTTTTAATGAGTCATGTTGGATTAGTACCCACCTAAAGACTTCCTTTTAACTTGATTATTTGTATAAAGACTGTCTCGGCTTCTCCAAATAAGGTCACATTCTGAGTACTAGGAGTACTAAGGGTTCCAATATACCCTTGGGACGGGGGGAAAGAAAGGGTCACAAATCAACTAATATCAGTCCCTTTAAGACCTGGTCATCCTTCCACTCTCTCTTCTCTCTCTAGTCCTCTCTCTTTCTTTCTCTCCAGGAAAAGCTCCAGAATGCATTTCCTGTGCATACAGAAATCTTAATTTGTCTGTGAAACTGAGCCAAGTTATCCAGCACAGTTAACCAAAAACTGTAGAATACATTCCCTACGATATAGCTCCTCAGTTCTCTTGCCTACTATTTTCCAAATGGCAGAATCCCAAGGGGATAAGGTATGAGCTTCACTCCTACATACCCCTCAGCTTTCTTCCTCCTTCCCCCTCTTCATTAACATTGCCTTTGTCCTGGCCATGATTATTTTACGCTGAGACTGCGTGTTGACCTCCTAATTAATCCTCCTGTTTCTAGTCACATATCTGCACAATCAATCTCCCCATATTGCTTCCAGGGAGATCATTCTAAAACACAAAAACTCATTGTGCCTTGTCCCTCCTGAAAGTCTGTCAGTGGTTTGACTCTGCTGCCAAGTGAAATTCAAACTTCAGCATGTCACTTCTTGTTTTTTATGTATTTTCCTCTAGTCTCATTCTATGTTCTAACCAGGCTAAATTAGGCATAGTGTGAATGCAGTGTGTTCTTCCACACATCTGGATCTTGGCCCACACTATTCCCTGACCTAGACAGCCATATATTTCCCATTTATTCATCTAACTCTTCCTTCTTTGAGGTTCAAATAAGGCACCAGATCCTCCAGGAAGCCTTCACTCACTCACTCCTGTTCTACTCTCCTGGAGCACCTCATGCTCACTTCTATCATTGAACTTATTACTCTTAATTTTGATACCCTCTAAGTTCCTACCTATCAGGACTTGTACCTTTCACTCTACTTCTGCAACATGCAGCACAAGACCTAGAACACCAGACGCACTCAATGAATGTTTATTGAGTAAGGAACTGTAGGGTACAGTTTAATATGAAGGCTTCTAAAAGACTCATGCGCATCAACAAGTGTTACCTTCAGTTAATAAAGGACTTAGTAACAAAGGGAAAACATCAGTAACACCAAGAGAGTCCAGTAACTTCTCCCAAGTTCATGAACGAAGTTCATCCTGAGAAGAAAAAGAGAATCTAGGTGCAGCAGAATGAGAGACTTGGAAGCAATTAGATCCAGGCAAAACCTAAGGTACATCTTAATGGAATCAACGGATGAAAAAGACTTGGACTGTTTCCTCATCCAGCCAGATTACAGTTATGTTGGCACTCTCTTCCTCCTGCTATGGTGTTTATGCAGGGGCATTTTGTGGTGTTCACTTGTTAAGGTTCCACCTAGAACTGGAACAGAAATTGCTCTGGCTCTAGTATTCATCCATTATATATTTTTAAAAAAATCTTCCATTTTAAACTCTGGATTCTCTAACCCTTAGAATTCACAATTACAACCCAAAGAGCAAAGACCTTCAATCATTATAAATTAATGGGTCAGCTGAGCAAACTGGGGTGTTGGAGAAGACTCTTGAGAATCCCTTGGACTGCAAGGAGATCCAACCAGTCCATTCTGAAGGAGATCAGCCCTGGGATTTCTTTGGAAGGAATGATGCTAAAGCTGAAACTCCAGTACTTTGGCCACCTCATGCGAAGAGTTGACTCACTGGAAAAGATTCTGATGCTGGGAGGGATTGGAGGCAGGAGGAGAAGGGGACGACAGAGGATGAGATAGCTGGATGGCATCACTGACTCAATGGACGTGAGTCTGAGTGAACTCCGGGAGTTGGTGATGGACAGGGAGGCCCGGTGTGCTGCGATTCATGGGGTCACAAAGAGTCGGACACGACTGAGCGACTGAACTTACTGACTGACTGAGCAAACTGGTTTCTTTCATACTGATGATTGAATGCAATTGGGGAAAATTATATACCTAAGCAAATGAACTCTTATCCCACTTAAGAAACAACAAACAACTCAGGCATTGTTGAAGTTTATATTTTTCAAAAGTATCTGTAAGAATATCTTCTTATGATGTGACTTCAGTAACACTTTTCCATAAAGGGGAGGGTTATAAGAAGTAACACAGCTTCTTACACAGTATACCGTGTATACCATAGTAAAATGCTGTAGTGCTGCATAGAAACTTCAAGCCAACAATGACCCTCTAAGGATTTAAAGAAAGCCTCATACATCCTCCCTGTTCAATAATAGGGTTTCTAAGAACCTCAAGGACATTGTTTCATAAAACTCTCTTAAGGAGCACAAGGCATAGAAAATATTATCTGGACTATAAGATTTTGCTTAATGGAATGGAGTACAAATTGAAATATACAAAGTCCATAAAGTTTTAAAGGAAAGTATTTCAATTTGAACTAGAAGGAAAAAGATAATATAAAACAAAATTTGGCCCCTAATTTTTTATAGACAGTAAGCAAGTGAGAAAGATACCCAAATTTAAAAATGGGTTACTTTTTATGGAAAAGGAAGAATGACTCAGAAGGCAAAACCAAGAGACACAGAAAACAATTACTACTTCATTGTACTGGCTTAATCAAGGAACTGAGCTTGATTACATTCAGAATTGCCACAAACTAGAGGTGTCTGTGTGACTTATTTTCCCTGTGTTTGAATGGGAGTGTCAATTGTGGTTTTCCTATACCTTTCCCACTCTTAAATGTTGGTGTGTAGGACAGGAGATTGGTAATTTATCTCTTTAGTTCATAGGTCATCACTGCCAAGAGCAAAGGTCATTAAGGACCTATACTGTAAGAACTGCACCAGGAAGACTCATACATACCTAAACCTAGACTAGGAGTTTATGCACTAAAGGGCTGATATTCGGGCATCCAGGAAAAGGATACAAATCATAGTGACTAGAGGGAAGACTGTGGCAGATTTTATTTTCTAAAAAGGACAGCAAAAGTATCTTCCATCCTATATTCTCTTATTACAGAGTGACTTTGACACTCCTTCCATCAAGAAGTAGGATTCATATTCTCTCCCCTTGAATCTGGTAGTCTTGGGACTATCAGTTCAATTCAGTCACTCAGTCAGGTATGACTCTGCCACCCCATGAACTGCAACACGCCAGGCTTCCAGGTCCATCCCAACTCCTGGAGCTTACTCAAACTCATGTCCATCAAGTCAGTGATGCCATTCAACCATTTGTTGACCCATTCTCCTCCCACCTTCAATCTTTCCCAGCATCAGGGGTCTTTTCAAGTGAGTCAGTTCGTCACATCAGGTCGCCAAAGTATTGGAGTTTCAGCTTCAGCATCAGTCCTTGAAATGAGTATTCAGGACTGATTTCCTTAGGTTTGACTGGTTTGATCTCCTTGCAGTCAAAGGGACTCTCAAGAGTCTTCTCCATCACCACAGTTCAAAAGCATCAATTTGTCAGTGCTCAGCTTTCTTCATAGTCCAGCTCTCACATCCATACATGACTACTAGAAAAACCATAGCTTTGACTAGATGGACCTTTGTTGGCAAAGTAATGTCTCTGCTTTTTAATACACTTTCTAGGTTGGTAATAGCTTTTCTTCCAAGGAGCAAGCATCTTTTAATTTCATGGCTGCAGTCACCATCTGAAGTGATTTTGGAACCCAAAAAGATAAAGTCTCTCACTGTTTTCATTGTTTCCTCATCTATTTTCCATGAAGTGACAGGACTTGGGACTACAGTATAAGTGATAATGGGAACTTCTAAGGCTAAGTAATAAAAATGATACAAGTTTCACGTGGTTCTTTTGGAATGCCCACTCTCAGAATCCAGTCAGTTTGTCAAAGGAAAACCCAAGCAGTCCATGAAGAATAAACAAGACCAACAGCCCATAGCATCAACCCAGTTCTCAGCAAATGCCAACTTGCCAGCCACGTAAGTGACCCATTTTGAAAGTGAGTCCTCTTTCCCTCAGTTGTGCAGCCCCAGCTCATATCATCTGGCACAGACAAGCTGTCCTGTCAAATGAACTCTGCAAAACTTGCAGATTTTGAGCAAAATAAATGACTGATATTCCACTAGCTCAGTAGGCTTTGGGTGGCTTATTAAATAGCAATAGATAACTGACACGGACACCATTTCCTTTATGAAATCTTCCTCAAGCACCCAGGTGGTGTTGTGTTCCTCTTTTCAGCTCTCAAAGCACTTTTAGTGTAGTATTTTCTTAGCACTTATCATACTCTGTTGAAATTAACTACTCACTTGTCTGCTTCCTTGTAAATATAGGGCAAGCCTGTGCCTTTTTGGAAAATTAGCTCTTTGAATATACTGCTTTTGCCCCATTCTCTTTTCTCCCCTTTGGTCAGACAAGTCAGAATTTCTTGGTGTATCTTCTAAGTGTCTTAGCTTCTCTTTCACATATATATTTTCTTATCATTTTGTACCTCTGTTTAAAATTCTGAAAAATCCATCTGACTTAATTTCCAGCTCACTAAATCTCTCCTCAACTGAGTTTAATCTGCTGCTCCACTCGTCCACTGAGGTTTAAATTTGGGGTTGTTTTTCTTTGTGTGTGTGTGAGTTTTTAATTTATAAAAGTTTTACTTTTTCCTCCCAAATATGCTAGGTCATTTTTTTATGGTTTCTATTCCTCAAAACACTTTCAACTTTATGTTTTATCTATAATAACATGGTCATTTTATAGTTTGTATCTAATAATTACAATATCTGAAGTCTTTCCTTTCTTTCTTATTTCTGTTGATTTCTGATTGGGGGTCTTTTTCTTCTAAGCTTAATGATTGCAAACTGATCATTTTAATTGGAAAAGTATTTATAGGAATTACTTAGGGCCTACAGAGATAATTCAGCAGTCCAGTAGTCATGCATGGATGTGAGAGTTGGACCATAAGGAAAGCTGAGCACCGAAGAATTGATGCTTTTGAACTGTGGTGTTGGAGAAGACTCTTGAGAGTCCCTTGGACTGCAAGGAGATCAAACTAGTCAAACCTAAAGGAAATCAGTCCTGAATACTCACTGGAAGGACTGATGCTGAAGCTGAAACTCCAATACTTTGGCCACCTGATGTGAAGAACTGACTCATTTGAAAAAACCTCTGATGCTGGGAAAGATTGAAGGTGGGAGGAGAAGGGGACAGCAGAGGATGAGATGGTTGGATGGCATCACCAACTCAATGGGCATGAGTTTAAGTAAACTCTGGGAATTGGTGATGGACAGGGAAGCCTGGCATGCTGCCGTCCATGGGGTCACAAAGAGTCAGACACAACTGAGAGAGATAATTTACATAAATGAACTGAGAGAGATAATTTACATTCCTCTCTAGATGGTTTACTTTTGCTTCTGCTTGATGACTGAGGGTATTACTTTAAATTAAATTCATGGACTGATATTTTGCAGGCTATATGGATGATATGTTTTGGGTGAAAATCTGTGTAAGGACCCACTCATGATTATAACACCTCAGGAATTTTTCTCCTTGTTCTGCTCATAACAAATCATCTTAGCAGATCTTGCAGTCTCCTTAGAATGAGTGTTATGAGACAGAATTACTTCTGATTACTGTGAGGGCGTAGCCCTTGTACCTCTAGGTCTATGGAAGAAGGATTTCCTATTAGAGTTCACATGCTGAGTATACACAGAGATTTGCTTTCTGTACACAAACCTATAGAGGACTTTATTGTTACCATATGTGGATTTCCAGGCATAATTCCACATTTCTTGAGGATTTCACTACTTGGTTCACACTTTCTATTCCATTTTAGGTCTTAATATAATGCAGCAGTGTAATTAACATAGCATTTAAGAGTATAAGGGGAAAACCCAAGTTCAAGTCCCAGAATCATCCATTGTTAACATGTAACCTTGGGAGGTTACCTAATATTTCCCTGCCTCACGTTCCTCTTCTATAAAATGGGAATCACAGTATTATTATCTTGTAGCATTGTAAGAATTACAGGAAATAATGTATATAAGGCACTTATAATAGTATCTAGTACCAGTAAATGCTCAATAAACCTTAACTATTTTCATGATTATGCTCTGATCTCATACAAAAATCTTCCTTCCACATGCTTATGATTCATACAACACCCTGGGCTTCCCAGGTGGCTCAGTGGTAAAGAATCTGCCTGCCAATTCAGCAAATGCAAGAGATGTAAGTTCAATCACTGGGTCAGGAAGATCCCCTGGAGAAGGAAATGGCAACCCACTCCAGTACTTTTGCCTGGGAATCTCCATGGACAGAGGAGCCTGGTGGATTACAGTTCACAAGGTCACAAAGAGTTAGACATGACTGAGCATGCATGCATGCATGCATGGCCTCGGTACTTCTCCAAAACCTACTTGTTCACTTCTATAAAATTCCATAGCCAGTCACTTAAAATAGTATTTCTGAATTTTACTTTAACCCTTCTCAACATTGAACTCTTCTTTTCAGTCAATAACCCTTACATTACTCAGAAATTAAACCCATCTGGACATACATATTTCAGGCTTTCTCTGTATTCATAATGCTTTATTTTTCCTTCTCTCTAAGAGAAGCAGTGGTTGTGCTTTCTTAGACTATCTCAGTCTTAATTTATACCCATCAGTTTTCTCTTTTTACTCTTTGTCTTTAATCTCTTGTTCTCCATCAGCAAACTCCTCCAACTTCTAAACTTGACCAAGTCTTACTTATCCTAAAATAAACTAGCCATTTCTTCCTCATACCACTGTCTTCTCGCGTGAACATTTTAGCTTTTTTTCTAATTCTCTTCAAAGGGTAATCTGTATTCTCCACTCCCTTTTCCTTCTGCATTTCTGAGTATCTCACTGTTAGCTTTAAAAAATCTAGTTTTATCACATCATTTCTTAAACTTACTTTTCAAAGACAGGCAGAAATTGGATTGTCAAACAAACAAATAAACAAAGCCTCTCCTCAGAAATTCTACAATTTCTTTGCAACCTTGAATATGCTGACCACCCACTTGAAGCTCTCCTCTCCCATTAGCTTTCATGTAACTACTTTGCATTCTTCACTCACAGGCAGTGGCAAAGGAATAGAAAGCAAGCATGATGACAAACAAAAACTCATGTTCAAGCAAACGCCCCTCAAAGTATTGATATTAAATACGACACTTAGCTTCAATTTCCTCATCAGTAAAATGGGCATATTTGTTCATCTTGTTCACCAGTTTATAATGCTAATAAATAAAGTAATGGATCTGAAAATACCGTAAAAGAAATAAAATACATAAAGTAGCTGAGTATGCTTTGATAACCTGGAAGCAGACAAGATGCAAGAAACTATACTTAAAGATTCTTGCTACCACATTTGCTATGAGACTCTGAAGGACCCAAAGCTTTGCATCTGACCTAGAATGTTTTTCACTATTGAAAGGTTTCAGAGTGTCTTCACCATGGCAGTACCACCTCCATGAGAGCTCTTGCCAAGAAATTAAGAGCATTCACATCAAAAATGTTCCAACTTACCTGGACTCACTTCAAGATGCAAAAAAAAAAAAAATCCTTATGACTATATTGGGGCCCTTTCATTTTTAGAAATATTGTAGGACATCAAAATACTAATGATACATTTTCAAATATACAAACATGTAAACTGAATTGGTCCATGTTAGTAAGAAATATTACCAGTTCTTGGAGAAGGGGCCCTTGCAATTTCTAAGGAGCAAGGCTTCTTTGTAACTGCTGTGTCCATGAGATCACATAGAAAATTCTCATTTTCTGAAGGAAATGTATCCAGAGAGGCAGATGGTACAATTTCCATAGTGTAATTCCTCTTCTTTGGATAGGACTCCTGAAAGGAAGGAGAAAAAATAAAAATAGCTTTGTGATAAAGACACAGCCTGTTTAATTTATAAAAACTAGAAAAGATAATAAGTTTCGTCAGTTCTTCTAAAAGTGATTGAGAGGTGATGATTCATCTGTTTGAATAAGTTATACAATTGTGTAACCCCAATATTACCAGTGATCTTTTTAGAAAGGTCCTTGTAATTTGGTTCCCCTGAAGTTATCACTAAAGTTCTTGATTTCAAGTCATGATCTCTTTTTTTATAAAATAGTGGGTTTTCTACTTGTGGCATAAACAGTTGTTTAATCAAAAGTCATTCCCAAGATTCTTGTCCTTTGCCTGCTTCCTAGAGATAGCCATATGACTCAGTTTTTGACCAGTTAAATACAAAGGGAAATTTGCTGGGAGGCTTCTTGAAAAATATTCTTTATGCAAAAAGGCTTTTGCAGAGCAGGATTTTTTAAAAGCCTGGGACCTTGATAATATTATTGAGTTGCTCAGATAGTTTCAGGACCAGTTTCCTCAGGCTTCTTAAGCAATTATTAAAGTTTCTTATTGTTTGAGTCATTGCTAATTGGCCTTCAGTCATTTAGAAGTGAATGTGTTCCCACCCAACACACTTCCTTTGTGAATACTGTTAATATACTAAGGTTACTCTTTTCGGGTTAGGATAAAATTAAGGTCTTATTCTATATTGCTGATTCTTCAATATATTCTAAAAATTGGAATTCATTTCATTTTACAATGTCTTTATATCTTTATAAGGCATTATGTGTTTGTGAGAGAGAGAGAGTATGTGTGTGTGTGTGTGTTTGTCACTCAGTTGTTCTCCACCTTTGAGATCCCATGGACTGTAGCCCACCAGGCTCCTCTGTCCATGGAATTCTCCAGGCAAGAATACTGGAACGGGTAGCTATTCCCTTCTCCAAGGGATCTTCATGACTTGGGATCAAACCTGGGTCTACTGCATTGCTAGCAGATTTTTTATCATTTGACCCACCAGGGAAACCCATACAAGGCATTAATGGTCAGCAAATATTTATTGAGCATCTATCATATACATTTAGAATTATGCTAATTTCTGGAAATGTTTTAAAAATGAATAAGACGTAATCCTTGCAATCAGAAAGCTTGTAGTTTATCAGAAAAGAAAAACAGATTATCTGCATGATAAATTTGACAATTAATTGGATTTACTTTTGATATATATTACCTTTATAAACCATACTTCATTATCAAAAGAAAAAAACAAATGAAAAAATAAACTCATTTTCAAAAAAGCTTCCAATATATATCCAAGGATTGGTCAAGATTTAGTACAAGCTCCTATTTTTTTTCTTTAATGACACTTACAGTATAGTAGAATAAGTATTCAAGGTCAGAGTAATTGCTTTCAGACCATACCAGACCCTCACACATCAAAGAGTCAATTATGTTCACTCTACTCTATTGAAAGCAGGAAATTGGGAGTAATTTATTTTTAACAACAAAGGGTGACAAAGTTGAAAGCATCCAGAGGAAAGCAATCAGGATGGTATATGATTTAAAAACCATGACACAGAAGAAATGATGAAAGGAACTGCAGTGTTCTATCCTAGAGAAGTCGTACAGCCGCATAATAGTTATCTCAATATATTTGAAAGACTATCCCTCACGAGGTTCCCACAGAGTGGGAAAGGGTATAAGAGGCTGTGGTAGATTTATTCTAAAGTTCTTTGAGGCAGAATAAAGAAAAATGTTTATCAGTCAAGGAGGGCAAATTGGGTCAACACAAAAAACAATTTTCTGTGAATTAACAATATTGCTTATCTTCTAAAATGGATGTGCACTGATAAAATAATTAGCTAAAAGATAGCATTAGAAAGCAACACAATGAACTCCCCATAAGTGGAAATGCTTACCGTTACTGATAAAATTATGTATAAAAGACACTGTACAATGAATACACCAGGTGACTCTAGACTCCATGAGAGGTAGAATTTTTCTCATTCACATTCTATCCCCAGAATCTAATATAACTCCTGCCACATAATGAATGGGTCCTCAGTAAATACTTACTGATCAACTGAACAGTCTCCAACATCATTTTAAACAAGTCTAAGTACCAGTTAGGAAAAGGATAGTGCTTTTTTTTTTTTTTTACTTTACAATACTGTATTGGTTTTGCCATACATCAACATGAACCCCCACGGGTGTACATGAGTTCCCAATCATGAACCCCCCTCCCACCTCCCTCCCCATACCATCCCTTTGGGTCATCCCAGTGCACCAGCCCCAAGCATCCTGTATCCTGCATCGAACCTGGACTGGCGATTTGTTTCTTACTTACTTTACTTCTCTGTCTTCCTTATTATTGTTTACTGCTTTGAATATCAAAAGTGAAAAAAGTGAGATTCAATGAGATTGTAATGAGTCTATGAAGAAAGAGTCTCTAGCTTAAAACTTGTTGTTTAGTTACCAAATTATATTCGGCTCTTTTGCGACCCCAAGGGGACTGTAGCCCACCAGGCTTCTCTGTCCATGGGATTTTCCAGGCAAGAATACTGGAATGGGTTGCCATTTCCTTCTCCAAGGGATCTTCCTGACCAAGGATTGAACCAGCATCTCCTGCATTAACAGGTGGATTTTTGCCATTGAAACACCAGGAAAGCCCCAGCTTAAACCTTAGTTCATCTCAAAATTAAATTAATCCAAACAATTATTTTTCATGGATTTGGTTAGGCTGGACTTTTACCATATTTGTAAAGAATTATGAGGATTTTAAAAGTCTTGAAAACAACTTTGAAATTTAACCACACAGGATGAGTTAGTCAATTAAATACATTTATTACAGAAATATTTAAAAATATTTGGAAATGGAATGGAAATAGAAATGGAAATGGAAAAAAATATCACATGAAATCTAGCATGCTCAAATAACTAATAGTAACATTTTGGTGTATATTCTCTCAGATGGCTTCCATGTGTGTGGACATGTAGATGAGTGTAAAGGAAAGACAACCTATTTTAAACAATAATGAAGCATACCTTCTTCTTAAGGGAATGCCATTATTTCTCATTGGCATAGAAGTCTGTAGTACACACATGGCCTCCTTATGGAGAGTGAGAGCCCCAAGGGAAGGAGATAGTTTTAGCAAAGCTGCACTTTTGTAACCAAATATTTCATATTGCCAGAAAGAAGCAGGGTATTCAACAGAATACCTCTCAAGTATCTCTTGAAAGAGGATATATGATATTATAAAATGATAAAATAAATTCACATGTGTCCATGTTTAAGAGACAGAACATGACCACTGAGACCTGCCCCTCCCATCCTATGTTCCCCTTTCTGTTCCCACCCCTTCCCTTGGCAACTGGGGTTAAATCTTGTTCTGAACTTTGTGTTTATAATTCCCTGCATTGTTGTGAAAACGTACTGTATGCTTTTGAACTTCATACACACAATATAAAGTGCTCTTGCTCTTCTGTGACTTTTTTCAATCAATTCTCTGTTTCTGAATTTCATTTATTTTCAATGTGATGCAAGAACCCACCATATAGGTATACCACACATTCATTTACAAATTCTCCTGACAACAGACTTTTAAACATTTCCCAGATGTTTTGTTATTAAGAAAAGAAAGGAGGGCATTGCATTTTCCCACCCCAAGTAGGATAAGGGTCCAAGAGATTTTCTGTAAAATTTATATAAAGATATTATATATATATACACACACACACACAAAGCTATGTAATGTTTTCTGATTTGATATTTTCCTTTAATAATGTATTCTGAACAAGTTTCAAGGACAAATATATGACTACATGATGAATTTAAGTCCCAGAATACACATGATCATAACTCAGTCAATCTTACCATACTGAAATTTTAATGTTTTTCTTTTAAGGGAGCATTATTGTGCATGTATCCCTGTTTATATGCTCAACCACATCTTTTGAAGTAGAATTCCTGTGACAATAGGTATATACCATATGTTTATATAATTGAATCTGTTTCTGGATTTTCTAATTATTCCATATATCACTCTATTCTAGCACCACAATCCTACTGTCTGGCTCTTTGCAATCCTATGGACTGTAGCCCACCATGCTCCTCTGTCCCTGGAATTCTCCTGGCAAGAATACTGGAGTGCATAGCCATTCCCTTCTCCAGGGGATCTTCCTGACCCAGGGATCGAACCCAGGTCTCCCGCATTGTGGGCAGATTCTTTACCATCTGAGACACCAAGGAAGCCCTTGATTAAACTATCTGGAAGGATATGTCTCTCTGCATATTCATCCTTATTAAAGCATTCATGATTATCCTCATGTCCATTTTTCAAAAAAATCTTTAAACATGTTTGTCAATTTCTCCTCAAATCATTGCCTCTCCTTTGCTTCCTATCAATAAACAGTACTTCCATACACTAGTCACTTAAAACAACTTGGGGACAGTTCTTCATTCTCACTCTTCTTCAGCATCATGCCCAGTCATTCCCTAAGTCCCATATTCAACACTGAATTCTGTACCTCAGACACATTCATTTCTCTCTACCCCTGCTACCACCCTGGTCTGGGTCACCATTATTTATTACTTGAACTGCTAGAACACTTCCAAACTGGTCTCCTTGCCTCTAACCCTGCTCCTCCCCCCAATTAATTCACTTTCAAACACTACCATGTTACTGATAGAAAGTCAGGTCAAAATAAATTCATTTCATTTCATCATAACTTTATCTGATGAAAGAATCATAAAATGTTCTAATCATAGTACATACTGATTCTTTTTAAATATTTAATATGGTCTTTCATAATATCTTAGAATTTCTATGCTGAATGATTACACTCAATGCATTAATTATCCGGAGAGTAAACTCATTAAAATAACAAGATCTGGAAGAATGAACTAAAGGAGAAATATAATCCCATTAATGTAAGATGATGGTGCTAATAACTAAAGACCTGCTTGTCTAGCACCTAAAAATGTGCCATCTGCATAGTAGGACTCTATGAATGCATGCTAAAAAAGACATACATAAAATAGCTGTCGTTTCATTAGTATTTCAAGGCCTGATTCCTTGACTAGATTAAAGAACTATAAAGGCAAGTGCTGAGTTCCAGGTCGCTTCAGTTGTGTCCAACTCTTTGCAACCCCATGGACTGTAGCCTGCCAGGTTCCCCTGTCCATAGGAATCTCCAGGCAAGAATACTGAAGTGGGTTGCCATGCCCTTCTCCAGGGGATCTTCCCAACCCAGGGATCAGATCCAGGTCTCCCACATTGCAGGAGGATTCTTTACCATCTGAGCCACCAGGGAAGCCAGTAAAGACCACAGCAAAACATTTTTTTTCATGTAGTATGCACTTACTAAACAATATGTTGAATTAATGAAATCTGAAACTGTTGTTGTTTAGTCGCTAAGTCGAGTCGACTCTTCTGTGACCTATGGACTGTATATAGTCCACCAGGCTCCTCTGTCCATGGGATTTCCCAGGCAAGAATACTGGAGTGAGTTGCCATATCCTCCAGGGGAATCCTTCCAGCCCAGGGATCAAACCAACATCTCTTGCATTGGCAGGTGGATTCTTTACCACTGGGCCACCAGGGAGACCTTCTGTGGCTTTAGGACTGTACTGTCCTAGATGGCAGCCACCTGCAACTGTTTAGATTTAAATTAATTAAATACAATTTGAATTTAGCTCCTTACTTTCATTTCAGGGGTTCAGTGGCTACATGGTGGCTCCCACGTTGGACCATGCAGACTCGGCACTTTGATGGCTGCAGAAGCATCTATTGGACTGCACGTGTCTGACTCCAGAGAGGAGTCTGCACCCAGAAAGATGTCTACTGACCTTGACAACAGGAGAGTCACAGGGAGTTTTCAAAATCCCGGTGCCCACAACAAAGGAAACGATAAGCAAGGTGAAAAGACAGACTTCCAAATGGGAGAAAATAATAGCAAATGAAGCAACTGACAAACAACTAATCTCAAAAATATACAAGCAACTTATGCAGCTCAATTCCAGAAAAATAAACGACCCAATCAAAAAATGGGCCAAAGAACTAAATAGACATTACTCCAAAGAAGACATACGGATGGCTAACAAACACATGAAAAGATGCTCAACATCACTCATTATTAGAGAAATGCAAATCAAATGAGGTACCACTTCACACCAATCAGAATGTCTGTGATCCAAAAATCTGCAAGCAATAAATGCTGGAGAGGGTGTGGAGAAAAGGGAACTCTCCTACACTGTTGGTGGGAATGCAAACTAGTACAGCCACTATGGAAAACAGTGTGGAGATTCCTTAAAAAATTGCAAATAGAGCTGCCTTATGACCCAGCAATCCCACTGCTGGGCATACACACTGAGGAAACGAGAATTGAAAGAGACACATGTACCCCAATGTTCATCGCAGCACTGTTTATAATAGCCAGGACATGGAAACAACCTAGATGTCCATCAGCAGATGAATGGATAAGAAAGCCATGGTACATATACACAATGGAGTATTACTCAGCCGTTAAAAAGAATACATTTGAATCAGTTCTGATGAGATGGATAAAACTGGAGCCGATTATACAGAGTGAAGTAAGCCAGAAAGAAAAACACCAATACAGTATACTAACACATATATATGGAATTTAGAAAGATGGCAATGATGACCCTGTATGCAGGACAGCAAAAAAGACACAGATGTGTATAGCGGACTTTTGGACTCAGAGGGAGAGGGAGAGGGTGGGATGATTTGGGAGAATGGCATTGAAACATGTATAATATCACGTAAGAATCGAATCGCCAGTCTATGTCCGATGCAGGATATGGCATGCTTGGGGCTGGTACACAGGGATGACCCAGAGAGATGTTGTGGGGAGGGGGGTGGGAGGGGGGTTCATGTTTGGGAACGCATGTACACCCGTGGTGGATTCATGTCAATGTATGGCAAAACCAATACAGAATTGTAAAGTAAAATAAAAAATTAATTAATTAATTTAAAAAATTAAAAAATAAATAAAAAGATTTTCTTCTCAAAACAAAAAAAAAAATCCCAGTGCCCAGGCTGCACCCTCAGCCATTTCATCACAACCTCTGGGGATGCAGCATAGCCCTCTCACAGGTGGCAGGGTCATTTGGAGAGTTGTTAAAGCAGACATGGCCAGGCCCTACTCTTAAGGAACATTAGATTCAGTAGTCAAGGGCGGGATGCGAGAATGTGCATTTCCAACTTGCTGCAAGGGAGCTCTCTTCACTTATTAAACATTTGTTGAATTAATCAAATCTGAAATAATATCATTCAAAAACTATCACAAATTCAAACCACTGTAAGAAGAATAGCAAATTACTCTTTATGAAGTTTTTACAGTCTGTAAAGTAAATAACGTTTCATTAGTCAGATGATTATCATTTAGCTCTCATAATAGCCCACCCTCAAGAGTCTTCTTCAACATCACAGTTCAAAACCATCAATTTTTTGGTGCTCAGCTTTCTTTATAGTCCAACTCTCACATCCATACATGACTACTGAAAAAACCATAGCTGTGACTAGATGGACCTTTGTCGGCAAAATAATGTCTCTGCTTTTTAATATGCTATCTAGGTTGGTCATAGCTTTTCTTCCAAGGAGTAAGCGTCTTTTAATTTCATGGCAGCAGTCACTATCTGCAGTGATTTTGGTGCCCTAAAAAAATAAAGTCAGCCACTGTTTCCCCATCTATTTGCCATGAAGTGATGGGACCAGATGCCATGATCTTCGTTTTCTGAATGTTGAGCTTTAAGCCAACTTTTTCACTCTCCTCTTTCACTTTCATCAAGAGGCTCTTTAACTCTTCTTCGCTTTCTGCCATAAGGTTGGTGTTATCTGCAAATCTGAGGTTATTGATATTTCTCCCAGCAATCTTGATTCCAGCTTGTGCTTCTTCCAGCCCAGCATTTTTAATGATGTACTCTGCATATAAGTCAAATAAGCAGGGTGACAATATACAGCCTTGACATACTCCTTTTCCTATTTGGAACCAGTCTGTTGTTCCATGTCCAGTTCTAACTGTTGCTTCCTGACCTACATACAGATTTCTCAAGAGGCAGGTCGGGTGGTCTGGTATTCCCATCTCTTTTAAAATTTTCCACAGTTTGTTGTGATCCACCCAGTCAAAGGCTTTGGCATAGTCAATAAAGCAGATGTTTTTCTGGAATTCTCTTGCTTTTTCGATGATCCAGCAGATACTGGCAATTTGATCTCTGGTTCCTCTGCCTTTTCTAAAACCAGCTTGAACATCTGGAAGTTCATGGTTCACATATTATTGAAACCTTGGTTGGAGAATTTTGAGGATTACTTTACTAGCATGTGAGATGAGTGCAACTGTGCGGTAGTTTGAGCATTCTTTGGCATTGCCTTTCTTTGGGATTGCATTGATTTGATGGGCTGAAGAATTGGTGCTTCTAAAATGTGGACTCTTGAGAGTCCCTTGGACTGCAAGGAGATCCAACCAGTTCATCCTAAAGGAAATCAGTCCTAAATATTCATTGAAAGGACTGATGCTGAAGCTGAAACTCCAGTACTTTGGCCACCTGATGTGAAGAACTGACTCATTTGAAAAGACCCTGATGCTGGGAAAGACTGAAGGCAGGAGGAGGAGGGGATGACAGAGGATGAGATTGTTGGATGGCATCACCGACTCAAGGACATCAGTTTGAGTGAACTCTGGGAGTTGGTGATGGTGCTGCAGTCCATGGGGTCACAAAGACTTGGACACGACTGAGCAACTAAACTGAACTGAACAGCCCTTCCAGTGTTACTATGATCCTCATTCAGAAACTAAGGCTTGGAATTATTAGCTGTCCGATATTAACTAACATCTGGTTAATGGAAGTTTTAGGGCTATAACCTAGGTCTTATATCAGTAACTATAGTGTTCATACTATTGCATCACAGATAAAAGGACTATGACAAGATCATTATTGCCAGAACTAAAGGAAAGAGGAAACTGCTCATTGTTATGTCGTACCTAACCCTGCCACCTCTTAGCCTTTGCAAGCTCTCTTCCTTACTGTGGGAAAATTGGATTTTGCTATACAGGTTTATTGCCAAAGCACTCTTTATGGTAAATCCTGGAAATGAACCAAAGAGATTTAAAGAATTGAGGTCCAACAGTTGGTGACTTACTTTTCAAGTTTCCATTGTACCCAGCCTAGCAGAATTTGGCTCCAATTTAGTTAGCAGCTTTTGCTTTTTTCTTGATATTTTGCCTCTATCTTTATTCAAATGCCTGGTTCCTGAATCCCAGACTTATTTCTGAGCTTGAATTTTTATAATGGTAGCATGCCTAAGACTGTGTTCTCTGCCTTGGTCTTTGCTAGCCCTTTTCTGAAGTCTGAGGTACTAATGGTTTGTCCCAAAATTCTAAACATGTCTCTAAGGCCCTATACGGCCTAACTTCACAGTTCCTGAATGACTAGCTTTAATGGTTAGACTTAGTCAGTTTTATTGTACCTATTACAGTTAGTTGTGTAATGTGTGGACCAAATAGTGCTTCTTTTAAAATATGTATACTGAGAGCACCGAATAAGTTAATATTATGCCTCCCCAAGAAAAATAAACAATAGTAATATACTTTCACTTGCTGTTTGCACTATGTTCCTATAAAAGTTGAAGATCATGAGGTGTGGGCTAGTCTAACAAGTCAAAGTTTATTAGTGATTAAACATGAAGTCCTATAGTTTAATAAAGAAATGAGTTTTAAAAATTCAGGATGTGGGTATATAGATTAGCAATACCATGAAAAAAGAAACAGGAGTTACAGCTGAAAGTGTGAGTCAGAGTGTAATGTATCAGTTAAAGACATAATGTGATACTGGCTGATTTAATACAAAAATGATATTTAAACTAGAGACTATGACAGTCCTCCCTTCCTCTGCGCTAATTAGAATTGGGAATAATCTGGTTTAGGAATTTTGTAAAAGACAGGCTAACTATATGATATTAACCATCCTTTGTAAAGGAGTGAAGGTGAAAGTGAAAGTCACTCAGTTGTGTCCGACTCTTTGCCACACCATGGATTACACAGTTGACGGAATTCTCCAGGCCAGAATACCTCCAGGCCAGAATACAGGAGTGGGTAGCCTTTCCCTTCTCCAGGCAATCTTCCCAACCCAGGGATCAAAGCCAGGTCTCCTGCATTGCAGGCAGATTCTTTATCAGCTGAGCCACAAGGGAAGCCCAAGAATACTGGAGTGGTAGCCTATCCCTTCTCCAGCATATCTTCCCAATCCAGGAACCCAACCGGGGTCTCCTGCATTGCAGGTGATTCTTTACCAACTGAGCTCTGAGGGAAGTTCTTGCAAAGGAGTACAAGATTTTATTCATCAAAATGGCTGAAGGATACTTGGCCTCTGACTTATGAAAAACCTTAGCAATGATCAGGGATCCAGGTATGGGCATAGTCATTTCTTAATAATATCAATGGTGTATTTTTTTAAATCAGAAATTAAGTGATCTAGAGGTTTTTCTAGACAATTTTGACAAGATACCTCTGTGAACTTACCTCCTAAATACAGCTCTTTCTTAACCACATATGGGAAAGTGAAGCAGCTTAACCAACAGTGCAGCAAACCACACCTGGTACACTCAGCTTGGTACGGGGGCCTACATTTGAGGAGATACAAAGACCACAGGGACTATTTTCTCTGCACATGGATAAGGAAAGTGCTGAGTATCAAACTCATGTAATATGGGGAATGATTAAAGGAGAAAAGGTAGTAAAAACACATTTCACAAGTACTTGAAAAACAGAGGAATCACTATAATTGTCAGAAAGGGTGCAGATAGAGATGGTAACAAGGATACAGGTTTCAGCTCAAGGTGAGCATTCACTTGGCAAGTAGCAAGTTGTCTGCCACTGACTTTAAATTTAGCCTGATTGATACAAGTCATCTCTTGAGAACAGAAGATGGTGGTTTGACTTAGACAAGTTTGAAGACTTTAGTAAATAAGACAATGGAAATAGAAGTACTATATTTGTACTATGATACAAGATACCTGCATGTATTCACTGCTTGCTGAATTATTTTTCTCATAATGGGAAAAATAATACTAATGCAAAGGAGTGTGGTCTTGTAGCTCTTTCAAAGTTAGAGATGACTCACAATTCTAAATGACTCAAAGTAGGTGAAAGCTATTGGATACAGTTTTACTGCTCTGATGTGTCCTGCAGTATCAAGAAAAGTATCCCCTACAGACTTACAGTGACTTTACAATGAGGAAGATAACAACATAAATACACAATAATAAGAAAATAAGAGACTTTGAGTGGGAGAAGAGGATGAGCAACAATAAGACAATAAAACTTTGAGTAGGAGAAGAGGATGAAGACATTGTAAGACAATAATGTCCTAACTTTCCCAAAACCTGTGAATATAATATGTCCCATGCAAAAGGAGCTTTGCAGATGTGATTAAGCTAAGAATCTTGAGATGGGGAGATCATCCTGGATTATCCAAGTGGCCCAGTATCACAATGCTCGTTATACGTGAAAGAGGGAAGGAGAGTTGGTATTGGATTGATGCAATATAAGAGACTTGAATGGTCATTGCTGGTTTTCAAGGTATAAACGCAGCCATGAGCCAAGGAATGAACACAGCTCATAGAAGATAGACTGGCAAGAAAACAGATTCTCCTCTAGAGTCTCCAGAAAGGAATGCAGCCCTATCAAAACCTGGGATTTAGCCCAGGGGGACATTCTTTAGACTTCCAGAAATGTAAATATTGATAGTAAGGCTCTAGGACTTCCCTGGTGGCTCAGATGGTAAAGTGTCTGCCTACAATGCAGGAGACCCGGGTTAATTCCCTGGGTCAGGAAGAGCTCCTGGAGAAGGCAATGGCAACCCACTCCAGTATTCTTGCCTGGAGAATCCCCTGGACAGAGGAGCCTGGTAGGCTACAGTCCATAGGGTCACAAAGAGTCAGACATGACTGAGTGACTTCACTTCACTTCAGTGGTAAAGATCATGCCTGTGAATTCAGGAGACATAAGAGATGCGGGTTCAATCCCTGGGTCAGGAAGATCCTTTGGAGGAGGGCATGGCAACCCACTCCAGTATTCTTGCCTGGAGAATCCTGTGGATTCTGGCTGGCTATAGTCCATAGAGTCACACAGCATCAGACATGATTTAAGCGACTTAAGACACATACAATAATAAAGTTATGGTTTTTTAAGCTGCTAAATTTGTGATTACTAGTTACTGCAACACCTAAAAACTAATACAGTAACACTAGCAGAAAGTAACATACATAGAGAAGCAATAGAAATTATTGAGGACTGAGAGAGGAACATCTCTCAGTTTTTTCCTTGGACTCCAATGAAAAAAACACATCTTTTTATGACTCAATATCTCAAAGATAGTGATCCTTTCACTCTCATTTAAATTTAATGTAAGTTTAAGTCTTAAATTTAATGCAGTAGTATGGAATGGGGAGATTCAACCAGTCCATTCTGAAGGAGATCAGCCCTGGGATTTCTTTGGAGGGAATGATGCTAAAGCTGAAACTCCAATACTTTGGACACCTCATGAGAAGAGTTGACTCATTGGAAGACTTTGATGTTGGGAGGGATTGGGGGCAGGAGGAGAAGGAGACGACAGAGAATGAGATGGCTGGATGGCATCACTGACTTGATGGACGTGAGCTGAGTGAACTCCAGGAGTTGGTGATGGACAGGGAGGTCTGGCATGTTGCGATTCATGGGGTTGCAAAGAGTCGGACATGACTGAGCGACTGAACTGAACTGAACTGATGGAATGGTTTCCTTCTCACACCTTTTGGATCTTGACAAGTGATCCTAAAGTGCATTTGGAAAAATAAATCTCTGACAATAGCTAGGTATTAATTTGAAAAGAGAAAAATAATGGAGGGGATGGAGGTCAACATTTATCAGATATTTAAGTGAATTGTAAATGGTTCTGGTACAATAATTGAAAGGCAATAAAACAGAGAAGAGAACTTAAAAGAACAATGATTCAATGCTTGTGAAAATTTATTGTATTATGGTATTTCAAATCAGTAGTAAAACAATGGATTATATAATAATTGCCAAAAAGATAACTGGCCAGTCATTTGAAATAATTAATAAAACTGTATTAATACTCCATTACTTAAATAAAATAAATTGCAGCTAAATATTTAAATAATAAGTAAATATACTTGCAAAATAATCTTAAAATAAGAATGCTCTTTGATCAGAAGCTATAATCAGACACATATTCAGAGGTGTAGAGAAAAAGGTTGATAAATTTGAGTACCTACAAACATGAAACTTTCATAAAGCCACTAAAATACAAAATCAAAATTAAGAAACATAACAGAATTGGGAAAATTCTTTGATATGTGTGACAAGGACCTAATATCTTTATTATATAAAGAGAATTACAGATTGGGATTAAAGAGATCATCAACCTAAGGAGAAAAGTCAGCAAAGGAAAGGTGCAATTCATAATAAATAGCTAGAAATTTCTTCTATAAAAAGATGTTTGATCTCATCTATAATTAAATATATGCTAGTTAAAGTAACACATGATCTACTTTTCCTGATCAAATTGCTATAGCTATAACACAGTGTTAGTGACGGCCTGGAAAAATGGGTATGCTATACAGTCTTATTTGAAGTGTGAATTGAATAAATCTCTTTCTGGCTAATTTATCAATTTTTCAGTTCAGTTCAGTCGCTCAGTCATGTCTTGACTCTTTGCGACCCATTAGACTGCAGCATGCCAGGCGCCCTGTCCATCACCAACTCCCAGAGTTTACTCAAACTCATGTCCATGGAGTCAGTGATGCCATCTAACTATCTCATCCTCTGTCGTCCCCTTCTCCTCCTGCCTTCAATCTTTCCCAGCATCAGGGTCTTTTCAAATGAGTCAGTTCTTCACATCAGGTGGTCTAAGTATTGGAGTTTCAGCTTCAACATCAATCCTTCCAAAGAATATTTAGGGCTGATTTCCTTTAGGATGGACTGGTTGGATCTCCTTGCAGTCCAAAGGACTCTCAAGAGTTTTCTCCAACACCACAGTTCAAAAGCATCAATTCTTTGGCACTCAGCTTTCTTTATAGTCCAACTCTCACATACATACATGACTACTAGAAAAATCATAGCCTTGACTAGATGGGCCTTTGTTAAAGTAATGCCTCTGCTTTTTAATATGCTGTCTAGTTTGGTCATAGCTTTCCTTCCAAGGAGTAAGCATCTTTTAATTTCATGGCTGCAGTCACCATCTGCAGTGATTTTGGAGGCCAAGAAAATAAAATCTCTCACTGTTTCCAGTGTTTCCCCATATATTTACCATGAAGTGATGGTACCAGATGCCATGATCTTAGGTTTTTGAATGTTGAGTTTTAAGTCAACTTTTCACTCTCTTCTTTCACTTTCATCAAGAGGCTCTTTAGTTCTCCTTTGCTTTCTGCCATAAGGGTGGTGTCATCTGCATATCTGAGGTTATTGATATTTCTCCCAGCAATCATGATTCCAGCTTGTGCTTTATCTAGTCTGCATTTCGCATGATATACTCTGCATATAAATTAAGTAAGCAGGGGACAATATACAGCCTTGACATACTCCTTTCCCAATCTGGAACCAGTCTGTTGCTCCAGTTATGGTTCTAACTGTTGCTTCTTGACCTGCATACAGATTTCTCAGGAGACAGGTAAAGTGGTCTGGTATTCTGATCTCTTTAAGAATTTTCCACAGTTTGTTGTGATCCACTCAGTCAAAGGCTTTGGCATAGTCAATAAAGCAGAAATAGATGTTTTCCTGGAACTCTCTTGCTTTTTTGATGATCCAACAGATGTTGGCAATTTGATCTCTGGTTCCTCTGCCTTTTCTAAAACCAGCTTGAAGATCTGGAAGTTCACGGTTCATGTTCTATTGAAGCCTGGCTTGGAGAATTTTGAGCATTACTTCGCTAGTGTGTGAGATGAATGCAATTGTGTGGTAGTTTGAACATCCTTCGGCATTGTCTTTCTTTGGGATTGCAATGAACGCTGACCCTTTTTAGTCCTGTGGCCACTGCTGAGTTTTCCAAATTTCCTAGCTCATAGTGCAGTACTTTCACAGCATCATCTTTTAGGATTTGAAATAGCACAACTGGAATTCCATCACCTCCACTAGCTTTGTTCAAAGTGATGCTTCCTAAGGCCCACTTGACTTCACATTCCAGGATGTCTGGCTCTAGGTGAGTGATCACACTATGGTGATGATCGAGGTCATGAAGATCTTTTTTGTATAGTTCTTCTGTGTATTCTTGCCACCTCTTCTTAACATCTTCTGCTTCTGTTATGTCCTTGCCATTTCTGTCTTTTATTGTTCCCATCTTTGCATGAAATGTTCCCTTGGGATCTCTAATTTTCTTGAAGAGGTCTCTAGTCTTTCTCTTTTCTTGTTTTCCTCTATTTATTTGCACTGATCACTGAGGAAGGCCTTCTTATAGCTCCTTGTTATTTTTTGGAACTCTGTATTCAGATGGGTATATCTTTCCTTTTCTCCTTTGCCTTTAGCTTCACTTATTTTCTCAGATATTTGTAAGGCCTCCCCAGGAAGAGAAATCAAAGCTATGATTTTTCCAGTAGTCACATATGGACGTTAAAGTTGGACCATAAAGAAGGCTGAGCACTGAAGAATTAATGCTTTTGAATTGTGGTGTCAGAAAAGACTTGAGAGTCCCTTGGACTGCAAGGAAGTCAAACCAGTCAATCCTAAAGGAAATCAGTTGAATATTCATTGGAAGGACTGAGGCTGAAGCTGAAGCTCTAATACTTTGGTCACTTGATGCAGAGAGCCAACTCATTAAAAAAAGGCCCTGATGCTGGGAAAGATTGAAGGTGGGAGGAAAAGGGATAAACAGAGGATGAGATGGTTGGATGGCATCACTGACTCAATGGACATGAGTTTGAGCAAATTCTGGGAGATGGTGAAGGACAGGGAAGACTGGCATGGTGTAGTCCATGGGGTTGCAAAGAACTGGACACGACTGAGCGACTGAACAGCCACAACAACCATCCATCAGGAATAAGGCAAGACTGAATGTTTCTCTGATGACCAGGCAAAAAATGTTACAGCTTAGCTGGGAAGTTCTGATTCATCTGCTGTGTTGGCTAGACATTACACCTTCAAATTTCCATTTATTTCAGTCTTTACAAAACTGTCTTAATGGAAAAAATTTCAATTCCCTGGAAGACTGTAAAAAGGAACTTGGAACAGTTTTTTGCCCAAAAAGAAAAAAAAAAATCTGTGTAAGATGGAATTATGAAGTTGCCCAGAAAATGGCAGAAGGTAGCAGTGAATATGTTGTTCCATGAAATTTGTGATGAAAATGAAAAATGTTTTTTATGTTTTCTTAAAAACCAAAGTAACTTTTTGGCCAATCCAATACATACATAAGAGTATTCACAACTAGGTATAGAAAGCAAGGAGATAAACCTATTAGAAAAATAACTGAGACTTAATGAGAAGACAAAGGGCATCACCAAGTTTATAAGAACAAACTGCTAGACTGATGTTAAAGTTACAAAGTCATCTGTCCAGTTTGATAGGTCTGGTAATAGTGAAGAGTCTGGGGTGACAACTATAACTAGTTTTTGGGTCTTTATTCCTGATGTTAGTGAATGTGTGACTTAAAGGGTCAAAGGCAAGGCAGCTCAAAATAAGAAAATACATTACATACTGCCCCTAGCACATTCATCCAGTCGCCTAGGTTCAAACTCCCAGAGACATTATTCTTTTCCTGTTCTGCCATGTTCACTGTTACCATAAAGAAGCAGTCATCAACTTTTATAAAATTTGCATTTCATAATAACTCCTAAACCCAGTATTATTTTTCTATTTTTATCATCACCAAACGAGTTCAAACTTCATCAACTCATCCTTCTGTTACTTAAATAGCAGTCTCTCATCTCTAAGTCCATTCCGTTTTTACACAAAGGGTTTCTACCATTTTGAATGATAAAGCATGTTTTTCAAAGTAAAAATTTTTATAAATTCCTACATTGTCATATCAGAATTAATTTAGAAATTTTGGGAGTGTAATAAATAACGTCTTCCTACTCTGCCCAAATTATAGATAGGAGTCTAGGGGTTGACAAATCTTTTCTGCAAAGGGCCAGAGAATAAATATTTTAGCTTTTCAGGCCATATGATTTCTGTTGCAACCATTCAAAGCTGCTGTTGTAGCAATAAAGAGACACACACATGTAAAGAGGTAAACAGAGGAGCCTCGCCAGATTTGGCCTGCGTGGGTCAGATTTGGCTCAGAGCCTGCAGTTAGCCAAACCATGGATAAAAACTCAAGCAAATGGATTAAAATGTCAACACTGGTGAGCAACAGAGCAGATACTAGAGAACATGGCTTAGGTACAAAGCAATATAGGCTTTTTACTAGTACATCCCAGAATTAGACAGACTTAGCCTCAGGTCTCCCAAGCCTGGACAGATAGGATCCTTACTACTAAGCTCAACTACACATATTCTTTGCAGATGAGAAGATCAAAAGGACAATGCTCATTTCCTGTTCCCAAATTTACATATCATATTAACTCTCTTGAGGAATGAGTAGGAGCAGAGAGAAACCCAGTTAAACTGATCAGTATCTCTCCACATGGAAAGATGAAGCACAGAAAAAGAATCCTGCATTCTCTGCCCAACTCCAGTAGATAAGTTATACTTTTAGAATTTGTTGTTTGAAACAAATACATGAGCAAAGAGTGACAATAAATTTATACTTTATTAATCATAGCAAAACATATACATTTGAAAATGATAAAAATGGATATGGATGTCTAGGACCCATGATTTATATAATCTACAAACAAGCTTCTCAGGTGGTGCTAGTGGTAAAGAATCCACCAGTCAATGCAGGAGACTAAGAGATATGAGTTCAATCCCTGGGTCAGGAAGATCCCCTGGAGAAGGGCATGGCAACCCACTCCAGTATTCTTGCCTGGAAAATCCCCATGTACAGAGGACCTTGGGGGGCTATAGTCCAGAGGGTCGCAAAGAGTTGGACATGACTGAAGAAACTTAGCCAGCCTGTCAGTCATAGACAAGCTTTGTGCCTGTATGAAATTGCAGGCACTATATAGTACCTCCATAGAGTGGTCAAGTTTGCAATCTATAGCTTCACATTGTTGTTGTTTAGTCACTATGTCATGTCTGACTCTTTGTGACCCCTTGGACTGTAGCCCACCAGGCTCCTCTGTCCATGGGATTTTCCAGGCAATAATACTAGAGTGAGTTGCCATTTCCTTCTCTAGGGAATCTTTCTGACTGAGAGATCAAACCCACATCTCCTGCTTTGGCAGGCAGATCTTTTACCACTAAGCCACCAAGGAAACCCCCTATAGCTTCATACCATCCCTAAAATTAGGTGTTATAGCTCCAGACTATAGCCTTATTAGAGGACAAGAGTAATCATCCAGTAAATATTTGTCAAATAAAAATATGAATTTTATAATAGCTGTTCTACTTCCTAAGGATTCCAATGCCTCCCCAAGGAGACCCTTCTGTTGGAAGCATGGAGTCTTAACCACTGGATCACCAGGGAAGTCCCTGTAATTTAATGTTTGGAAAATCTGGAAGAATATAAACACTGATGAATAACATAATTATTTAAAATATTATTGAAGAAGACTATAGTACAAGGGCAACATGAGAATATGTACTACTATCTCCCTTATTAGATGTACATACAGAAGTGAACAACTCAATGAAAAACGTTTGTAGGTTAGGGAAGAGTTCAGAAATCTGACTTTGATCCCACACAGGAATTGACATTTCTCAATTACAGAGATTAAAGCAATCATCTCATTGACAGTCATTTCATTTTTATTGCCTTTTTCTCCTTAAGGGCTATGGGAAAATAAAAGAGGAAAATCATTTGAAAAACAATAATGAATCCACACACTGACCAAAAAAAAAAAAAAAAGCATTGTGTTCTAAGAAGTGAGAAATTTGAACCCAAGACTCTTTCACTTATAAAAGATACATTATTAAAACATTCTATTAATACACATTCAAGGCTATGAACCTATCATTTCTACACCCAGTAATTAAATCTCAATTTTTTTGTACTAACAAAAAGGTAGATTGTTTACATCTGCTTTGCCAGAGAATCACATGTTAGAAAAGTAAGTTAACACAATAAACATCTTGGAATATCTTTAGAATTAAAAAAAAAAAAAAACCTTTCCTTTTCTTCTCTTTTTTCTAAATTAATGTGATTTAGGAAGCCTCATAATACTATTTAGCTTTTGATGGTATTAGACCCTGTTTTTAAAATACAACACAACTATTAATTTACTTTTTATGATCACATGTCTGGTACAAGAAGTTTAAGAAGAAACTGTTAGTTAAATAAGATGTCAAAATAAAAATTTGCCACACATCTGCTTTTTCATTATCCTCATTAACATTAGTCTACCATCATCTTTACGAAGCAGAGCAGCAATATTTATATCTTTTGAAACTCATTTATTCTCTTCCTCCACAGATTCAGTCCACCACCAAATCCTATGACTGATCTACCCTTGTGTTTCTATGTCAATAGCTGCCTTGTTAAGACATCTTAAGACATGCCTTGGCATCACACATGTACATTATTGGCACTGCCACTAAACTCATCTCCTTTCTTGTACAGCTTCACTTCTTTTCACTCTACATAAAACCATTAGAATAATCTTCAGACATCATCATTCTCACATTACTCATGGTCAATGAACTCGAGTACCTTCCAAACAGTTTTACTCAGAATAAAACTTTTTAGTTTAGTCTTTAGCTTACCAATCTTATCTACTTTATTTCACCTTTCAGTAAACTCCTTGCCAGTACTCTGCTTTATCTGAGTTTATCTGCTTATTGGTTCAACTTAACATTAAATTTAAATATGACTCAACCAAGAATTCTATATTCAGCAAAACTATACTTCAGAGACTCAAGATAAATTAAGACATTTCCAGATAAAAATTTAGAGAAGTGCTAGTAGCTGTGTCCTAAAAAAAAAAAAAAAAAGAAGAAGAAGAAGAAATGTGTCCATATACATGCTAGGTCGCTTCAGTCACGTCCAACTCTTTGTGACCCCATGGACTATATAGCACACCAGGCTCCTCTATACATGGGATTCTCCCATCAAGAATACTGAAGTGAGTTGCCACGCTCTCCTCCAGGAGACCTCCCCAACTCAGGAACTGAACCCACATCTCTTATGTCTCCTCTATTGGCAGAATACTAAAAGACTTTCAACCCCAAACAGAAGAACACTACAGAGTAACTCAAGTCCACATGAAGAAATAAAGAGCATAGGTAAAGTAGCTACATAGGTAAATATGAAACACAATATGAATGTATTTTATTTTTAATTCTTTTCACCTCACATTTGATTTAAAAACAACTGCATAAAACAATAATTATAAATGTGGGTTGATTGTTTATAATGTAAAAATATGTAATGAAATATAGAGTTGTATGAAAATAACTCAAAAGGGGATAAGAAATGAAGCGATACGGGAGCAAAGTTTTTGAGTACTATTGAGATTATGTCGGTGTTCATTCAAAATAGATTGTTTTAAGTCATGAATCTGAAGTCAAGTGGGCCTTATGAAGCATCAGTACAAACAGAGCTAGTGGAGGTGATGGAATTCCAGTGGAGCTATTTCAAATCCTAAAAGTGGATGCTGTGAAAGTGCTGCACTCAATATGCCAGCAAATTTGGAAAACTCAGCAGGGGAGACAGGACTGGAAAAGTTCAGTTTTCATTCCAATCCCAAAGAAAGGTAATGCCAAAGAATGCTCAAACTAACGCACAATTGCATTCCTCTAACATGCTAGTAAAGTAATGCTAAAAATTCTCCAAGCCAGGCTTCAATAATACATGAACTGTGAAATTCCAGATGTTCAAGGTGGATTAAGAAAAGGCAGAGGAACCAGAGATCAAATTGCCAACATCTGCTGGATCATCAAAAAAGCAAGAGTTCCAGAAAAACTTTCTTGACTATGCCAAAGCCTTTGACTGTGTGGATCACAATAAACTGTGGAAAATTCTGAAAGAGATGGGAATACCAGACCACCTGACCTGCCTCTTGAGAAATCTGTATGCAGGTCAGGAAGCAACAGTTAGAACTGGACATGGAACAACAGACTGGTTCCAAATAGGAAAAGGAGTACATCAAGGCTGTGTATTGTCATCCTGCTTATTTAATTTATATGCAGAGTACATGATGAGAAACGCTGGGCTAGAGGAAGCCCAAGCTGGATTCAAGATTGCTGGGAGAAATATCAATAACCTCAGATATGCAGATGACACCACTCTTATGGCAGAAAGTGAAGAATAACTAAAGAGCCTCTTGATGAAAGTGAAAGAGGAGAGTGAAAATGTTGGCTTAAAGCTCAACATTCAGAAAACGAAGATCATGGCATCTGGTCCCATCATCATGGCAAACAGATGGGGAAACAGTGGAAACAGTGTCAGATTTTATTTTGGGGGGGCTCCAAAATCACTGCAGATGGTGATTGCCTCCATGAAATCAAAAGACACTTACTCCTTGGAAGGAAAGTTATGACCAACCTAGACAGCATATTAAAAAGCAGAGACATTATTTTGCCAACAAAGGTCCATCTAGTCAAGAATATGGTTTTTCCTGTGGTCATGTATGGATGTGAGAGTAGGAGTATAAAGAAAGTTGAGCACCAAAGAATTGATGCTTTTGAACTGTGTTGTTGGAGAAGACTCTTGTGAGTCCCTTGGACTGCAAGGAGATCCAACCAGTCTATCCTAAAGGAGATCAGTCCTGGGTGTTCATTGGCAGGACTGATGGATGTTGAAGCTGAAATTCCAATACTTTGACCACTTGATGTGCAGAGCTGACTCATTTGAAAGGATCATGATGCTGGGAAAGATTGAGGGCAGGAGGAGAAGGGGACGACAGAGGATGAGATGGTTGGATGGCATCATCGACTCAATGGACATGAGTTTGCGTAGGCTCCGGGATTTGGTGATGGACAGGGAGGCCTGGTGTGCTGCAGTTCATGGGGTCGCAAAGAGTCAGGCAGAATTGACTGACTGAACTGAATTGATTAATTATAATGACCCACTAAGAAAATAGAAACAATAACAAAAATAATGCAAGAAGCTCCAAGGGAATTAAAATGTTAAACTAGAAAATATATCTTTAACACAAAGGAAAGGTGTAAATGAGAAAAGGAAAGAGAAGAGAAAGTATATAATACACAGAAAACAAATAATAAAATGCTTCCATTTTATTAAGGAGATTAAGTCCTACCTTATTGGTAATTATATTAATTGTAAGTATACACAACACTCCAAACCAAAAGCAATGTTGGCAGGATAGTTTTTTTTGTTTGTTTGTTTTTTTAATAATCCAGTTACATAGCATCTACAAGAGACATGCTTTATCTTCTAGGGCACTAATAGATTTAACATAAAAAGATAGAAAAGGATATACCATGAGAACAATAACCCAAAGAAATAGAAAGTGACCATGCTAACACTGGACAAAAGAAGCTTTAAGGCAGGAACTGTTACTAGCGATTTAAAATAGAACATTTTATATATTTATAAAGCGAAAATGGTCAGTCCATTAGGAGAACAAAACATATAAACACACATGCACTTAAGAGAGTCCTAAAACACATGAGACAAAAATGGACAGAATTGAAGGGGAAAATACACAATTCAACAACAACAATCAGTGCATTGAATATTCCACTTTAAATAATGAATAGAACAATTAGCCAGAAGATCAAGAAGCAAAAAGAAGACTTGAACAGCACCAACTAGATCTAACAGACATCTAGCTATAGGGCATTCCACCAAAGGCACAGTATTCTTATGTGAACATGGAACATTCTCCAGAATAAACTGTATGTTAGACCACAAAATAAGTACAAATAAATTTGAAAGGAATGAAGTCATACAAAATATATTCTCTGACCAAAAATAATAAAATTAGAAATTAATAAAAGAAGGAACTTGGGAGAAGTGGCATGTGTTGGTGGAGGAGGCCCTGGCAACGGGACCTAGAGATGAAAGCTCATGAGATTCGGAGAGGATTAGCAGCAAGATAAAAGTAAAGATTCTGAGCGTGAACCCAGACAACTACATCTGTGAAACCAAGTTGGACTTACAGAGAGTGCCAAGAAACCATGAGCCTACTTTACATCATTTTGAGGTGCCACAGGAGTATGTAAGCGGAAAAGGCAATGGCACCCCACTCCAGTACTCTTGCCTGGAAAATCCCATGGTCGGAGGAGCCTGGAAAGCTGAAGTCCATGGGGTCATTGAGGGTCAGACACGACTGAGTGACTTCACTTTCATGCATTGGAGAAGGAAATGGCAACCCACTCCAGTGTTACCTGGAGAATCCCAGGGATGGGGGAGCCTGGTAGGCTGCTGTCTATGGGGTTGCACAGAGTCAGACATGACTGAAGTGACTTAGCAGCAGCGGCAGCAGCAGCAGGAATATGTAAGAGCTTTAAATGCTACCAAACTGGAACAGGTATTTGCAAAACCATTCCTTGCTTCCCTGGATGGTCACTGAGATGGAGTCAGTTGCTGGGTGAAGCATCCAGAGAGTCTGGCTAATGTCCTTTCTGGGGCATGTGATGGAGATAGGTTAAAATTTGGAAGTTCACTAAATGAAAATATATTTGTACAATACAAGCACATAAAGGTCTTTTTTTACGAGGAATATGTACTCACTTTTGTGTGACTTTGATTTTTTACTGTTGATGATGACAAAACTGCCAAGCAATGGAAAATGGATGGACGAAGCTATGGAGAAGAGGAGGAACCATTGCCTACAATATTAGGAAATATAGCATATACAGGAATTGATCATCACTGGGAAAAAAGCTGTTTTGCCACATGTGGACAGCAAATAGACATTTGAGATGAACAAAGAACCAATCCTATATGTTCAATGACTTGAGGATTTGACAGTATAAGCAGTGTTAAATTTAACCCAATTGAGACATTTCTCTTGGGAAGTTGTTCTTCTAACAGGAATATAGCACGGTATGATATGAGGCAAGCTACTCCTCTGGAAAAGGTCATCTTAGATATGAGAACAAATACAATTTGCTGGAACCCTGCGGAAGCTTTCGTTTTTACTGCAGCAAAGATTATAACATATACTTTTTATATGCATGCACTGCACATTCTTATAATGGTACACATGCATCATGTGTCCGCAGTACTTGATGTGGGTTACTCACCCACTGGGAAAGAGTTTGTGTCTGCTAGTTTTGACAAATCTATTCAAATCTTTCCTGTGGACAAAAGTAGAAGCAAGGAAGTCTATCACACAAAGAGAATGCAACACGTTATCTGTGTGAAATGGACTTCTGACAGCAAGTACATTATGTGTGGATCTGATGAAATGAACATTCATCTGTGGAAAGCTAATGCTTCTGAAAAGTTAGGTGCCTACATCATGAGAGAAAGCAGCCACAGATTATAACCAGAAGTTAAAGGAGAAACTTCAACATCATCCTCACATAAAACGTATCTCTCATCACCAGTATCTACCAAAATCTGTCTCCAGTCAGATTCAGGAACAGCACATCATGAAAGAAGCTCATTGAGGAAAGAATTGAATTGTATCAAACACAGCAAGCCTGGATCTGTGCAGATTGTGTCAGATAAGAACAAATACATAGTGGCAGTTGTGAGATAATATTTGGTATTCCTACCAATACTAATATATAATTCTTTGTTGTGCTTTGAATTGTGAACTCTATTAATAAAAGTACTGCTGCTAGTATAACAAGGAATGTTTTAGTTACATGTGTCAAGTTTAATTGTTGCACATTTTTGCTATCCTGAAATTCAGTCTTTAAAGGTGACTTGGTTGATAAGACTATCCAACATTTTATTCTTGATTTTTGTTTTCTTCATTGAAGAATACAGTATTTACAAACTAGCCTATTTTTTTTACTGTTAGAAAGTGCACACATATTAATACTTTTCCTTTGACCTGTTAATTTGGACATTCTATACTTAAACGCATTTACATTTAAGACCAAACATCTCTTTTGCTACATTGAATGTTACTTTGGATCATTATTGCAATGATTCTTCCTAGGATTCCATATGACACATAGAAGAATTAGATCAGATTTTTTTTCAATTGTATTTATTTTCTGTCCAGTTTTCAAAAATGCTTTTTCAAAAGTCCTTCCTCGGGATAAAAAGCCTGCTATTTTATCCCTTCCTCTGCAAAACAATTTCCAGTTATTTGACTATTCTTGTAGCTCTCCTCTGAGCCATAGGTAAATTATCTGTCTCTTTGGTTATGTGGCTCCATTTATCATTGGGTAAACTTACTGGAAGTGAGAAAGAAGACTACTGTAATTCATAGAACTATTGATATACTCCTAAAATACTCTTAATTGTATAAGACATTTTAATTACTTGATCCTTTCTTTTTGAAAGCACAAAGATAGGTTCCTTTAAGGCACTCATCGGCTAGCCCTATTTCTATATCAGAAAAACAAGAGGACTTCTTGCTTTTCTTTTCTATCTCCCAGGTTAAAGTGTTGTAGCACATACCTAACTTCTGAGTATAGCAAATATATTCAACATTCAACCAACATTTATTGATTCCTTTATTTCATAAGGGATAAAGCAAGCCCAGAACTTTTCCTTTATTTTACTTCTTGAATTTTTCCCTTTAGGACATAAGAACCCCAAAGGGAAGCAAAATACAGAAAATACTCCCTTGAATTATTCAAATAACCACTTCGAGCCAGCTCTCTGTGTTCCTTGGTGGGCACCTTATGGGGTTGGATGAGTTTTGGTTGTTCAGATGACTTACTGTTTCGAGGCAAAGGAATAAGTGGGCTATTAAAGTTGCTTGCTGTTTGATGTCAGAACTAAACCTAAGGCGTCTATTCTTGCATCTAAGTTTGTTCTTTTGCCATTTAGCTTTTTAACTTTAAGCAAATCACCCAACCACTAAACATTATTTTCTAATTTTAGTGATTTAATATAATAAAACCTACATCAAAGGACTCTTTTGAGGATTATATGAGTTAACACATGAAAAAAAATGCATGTTACTGTTCAGTCATTCATTCTGTTTTTTATTTTCTTTTGATATAAAATAAAAGCTCTAATCTTAAGAAGTTTTTCTGCCCAGAGAAATGACCACGATTTTATAAATGAACAACAATAGCATCAAAAACCCAGGAAGAACATGGGAACTAAAGTGAACACCCAGAGGTGCTGTGTATGATTGTGAGATGCCAGGCCCAGGAGGCATTTGGAGACTGAAATTCTAGCCTGAACACTATAACCAAGCAATAGTTCTGTCTGGGGGCTGAGTCTATCCAAGGTGGGATGCTCTTTTCTAGCCTGTTAAGGCCTTATATGAGGTAGTGGGTGACTCTGAAAGAGTATCCGGAGGAGACAGAATACGAGTACTCTACTGAGTGGCAAAGAGCCTTTCATGTTCATCATGCTAACATTTCAGTCTTAAATGTTTAGTGAATTGAACTAAGTGTTACTGAGTATTGAATTATTCCCAAGTTCTATGTACATTAAAAAAATATCTGTTGGAAATAGACTGTTCAAATATTCCAAACTATCAAGTACTTTTTTCTTTTTCACTTAACATATATCTCAGAATTCCCTGGTGGCTCAGACGGTAAAGCATCTGTCTACAATGCGGGAGACCTGGGTTTGATCCCTGGGTCGGGAAGATCCGCTGGAGAAGGAAATGGCAATCCACTCCAGTACTCTTGCCTGGAAAATCCCATGGACAGGGGAGCCTGATAGGTTACAGTCCATGGGGTCGCAAAGAGTCTGACACGACTGAGCAACTTCACTTTCACTTTCCAGAGAAGCAGTCTTTAAAGGTAGAAGGTAAAGAGGTTATGCTGTACTTACTATAGTTTTACTTCATGTAAAACAAATAAGGAATTGCAAAAAATGTTTATATGAGAGTTGGTTTTGTTTTTGAGCTCTGCTTTTATGCCTTTCTCTGATGTTTTCTTATGCTGCAAATAACTCTTAAAATTATAGTTAAGTGAATTATATAAACCTGTAACAACAAGATTTGACTTACATAATATAATCAAATAAAAATATCAGACTGTGCTGCCTAGTGCAGGACAATATTGAATTTCTATTGCTTAGCTAAAACAATTGGTCTAGCATTTCCTAATTTGTGTTTAGTCTTCTTAAAGATAAGCATGAAATATACAAAAGCATACCATTAAAGTTTGTTCCACTGACTTTAACTAAATAACATATGGAAATTTTGCTGTCACTCTCTAGCTGAAGAAAGCAATATTTCCTTGGGATGAAATGTCAGATTCAAATTCCTCTGCTGGTCTTGGAAGATTCTCCACCAAACAACCCTTTCCCTCACATCACTTTCTACCATTTTGCTAATTCCAATAATTTAGCAATTAGGTGCTCAAAAAACATCTATGGAAAAAAAGACAGGGGGCAGGAATATGAATGTGTGTTTTAGAAGCAAAAGGAACTCATTCTCCATTCCACAAAATATCATTCCCATCTCTGAAAAGTGTATCAATATGAAATCTTATCATTATTGATATAGTCTTTCAGATATTAACTTCTTTAAGAACATAAATCTTCTTGGAGGGTCAGTATTAGTAAGGCAATTTATTCATCAGTGCTCTCCAATGAAGAAATTCTGGAGTCAGAACAAGAGTGGGTAGTAGATATGTGAAAATTAAAAGCAATACAGAAAGTAATATTCTGGGAAAGATAGTGGTCTTTGCCTTTGTCCTTGTTATACATGTATTTCCTTGGTCAGACATTCAACAATTATTAGCTCCCATACATACTAGAGATATGATTACCAGAAGCTGAAAAAAGCATTCATTCTACAAATATTGAGTTCCTATTACATGCTTAAGTATAGGGGGGGAAAATGGTCTAGCTAGGACTTTAAACACTAAATAAATCATTCCAACTGTGAGAGTGTAATACTGGAGAACTGCCAAGAGAACATACAAGGGAGAAATACAATAGTGGGGAAATGGAGGATAAGTCATTAATAGGCAGCAATTTACTTGTCTTTTAACCAGACATTGTTCATAATTATATCTCATCTAGCAACTAGAATCCTTCAATCCTTGCTTAAAACGCCCTCTAACCTCAACTATTTCTTTCTCTCTTTTCACCCTATCAGTAACTTAGTTTTCAATTCACACAATAAGTTACAAGATGCCTATATCCTAACTGTGCAATATAATCTATAAAATTTTAAAAAATATAAAATCCAGATTTACTGGACATATTAGAAGGAAATTTATATAGAAAAATCATTCAAAGAGAAAGATACCATTCCATAGTTGAACATGAATCTTTCAGGAAAAACCACATGTAAATTTTCAGCAACTTTAGTGCAACAGTCATTATGTTAACAAATACTAATTCAGAATTACTATTAGGATGTGAAATAGAGTTAATTAAAGGTTGTTTTATAAAAATATTCTGAACACATAATTCAGGGTTGTGTCCAGTCTTCCAAACTAGGCCATTTTCTTCAAGAGTTTGAAAATTTATATCATTTATATAACTAATATATAATATTACAGATGACACAAAGCCTATACCATTGTTATTCTTGTTATATTCGTAGTTATAAGGACAGGAAAGGCTACCCATGGATTGTAGCCTGCCAGGCTCCTCCGTCCATGAGGATTCTCCAAGCAAGAATACTGGGGTGGGTTGCTGTGCCCTCTAACTTGTCTAACTTCTTAGACAAAATAATTTTACTTTAACAAATGACAGCCAGCAGAAAGAATCAACACATCCAGTTTTGCTTCCACTTGTTCCAAAGAAAATAAAAGAATATCATTTACTATAAAGAAGAATTGAAACTCAAGATAGGTCACACACACAATGTCATCCAGATGAATGAAGTCCAAGTCTTCAGCCCACATATACTATACCTCAGGACCAACTAAAAGAACTTAAACATGCTGATAGTTGTTAATGCCTCCTGTAATTCTTCAGAAATCACAGTGAGAACAACGGATGACAGAAGACTATGCTTAGTTGGTCAGTCATGTCCAACTCTTTGTGACCCCATGGACTGTAGCCCGCCAGGCTCCTCTGTTCATGGGGATTCTCCAGGCAAGAATCCTGGAGTGGGTTGCTGTGCCCTCCTCCAGGGGTCTTCCCAACCCAGTGACAGAACCCAGGTCTCCCGCACTGCAGGAGGATTCTTTACCATCTAAGCCCCCAGGGAAGCCTGAGAATGAGCAAATCTTTATTCCAATTTTTCAAACAGAAATTGAGACAAAAGAGTAGGGAGTTTGATACCAGTCCCTGCCAAAATTCTTTGAGTTAAGCAGATAATTTTAAGGTCTTAATGAATAAACAGGTATTCATAAAAATGGAATTTGCTAAATTAAGATATGCTAAGATAAGTTATTTCCTTCTTCCTCCCTCCCTTCCTACCTCCTTCTCTCTCCCTTCCCTCTTTCTTTCATTCCTATCTTCGTTTATTTTTGTTATTCAACAAGTGCTTGTCTGACAAAGAATTTTGTGTACAAGATGAAGAAATTGAGCTTAGTAATAGCAATTAGATTAAAAAAGAATACTTGGTATAAAGAACATGCGACTAATTAGATCTCCAGGAGTTCCCACAGCGCTCTGTTCACTGAGCTTCCTGCGTAACACTTCTATCAATGTCTCCCTAAAATGATAGGGGTCATAGACACGCTGGTTACACAAAGCAGTGGAAGGATAACCAGCACTTCCATGAAATCACCAGCAGTGCTAGCTCAAAATCCATACTCCTATCTTCTCCCTGGATTTACTTGATAAAAATTTACAAGCTGGGTACAAATTTGTGTTTTTAAGAAGCGTTGTTGTTGCTGTTAAGTAGCTTTCAACTCTCTGTGACCCCACTGACTGCAACACGCCAGGCTTCCCTGTTCTTCACCATCTCCCGAAGCTTGATCAAACTCATGTCCATTGAGTTGGTAATGCCATCCAAATATCTTGTCCTCCATCAACCCCTCCTCCTACTGCCTTCAATCCCTCTCAGCATCAGGGTCTTTCCTAATGAGTCAGCTCTTCACATCAGGTGACCATCAGTTCTTCCAATGAATGAATATTCAGAGATTTCCTTTAGGATTGACTGGCTGGATCTCCTTGCAGTCCAAGGGATTCTCAAGAGTCTTCTCCAACACCTCAGTTCAAAGGTATCAATTTTGGTGCTCAGCCTTCTTTATGGTCCAACTCTCACATCCATACATGACTACTGGAAAAACCATAGCTTTGACTAGATGGACCTTTGTTGGCAAAGTAATGTCTTTGCTTTTCAACATGCTTTCTAGGTTGGTCAGAGCTTTTCTTCCAAGGAGCAAGTGTCTTTTAATTTCATGGCTGCAGTCACCATCTGCCTTGATTTTGGAGCCCAAGAAAATAGTCTCTCACTGTTTCCATTGTTTCCCCATCTATTTGCCATAGAGTGATGGTAAATAGATCTATTTGAGTGATGGGACAGGATGCCAAAATCTTTGTTTTCTGAATGTTGAGTTTTAAGCCAACTTTTTCACTCTGCTCTTTCACCTTCATCAAGAGGTTCTTTAATTCCTCTTTGCTTTCTGCCTTAAGGTTGGTGTCATCTGCATATCTGAGGTTATGGATATTTCTCCTGGCAATCTTGATTCCAGCTTCATCCATCCTAGAATTTTGCATGATGTACTGTTCATGTAAGTTAAATAAGTAGGGTGACAATATACAGCTTTTATGTACTCCTTTCCCAATTTGGAACCAGTCCATTGTTCTATGTCTGATTTTAACTGTTGCTTCTTGACCTGCAAACAGGTTTCTCTGGAGGCAGGTAAGGTGGTCTGGTATTCCCATTTCTTGAGGAATTTTCCACAGTTTGTTGTGATCCACACAAGCAACGGCTTTAGCATAGTCAATGAAGCAGATGTTTTTCTGGAATTCTCTTGCTTTTTCTATGATCCCACGGATGTTGACAACTTGGTCTCTGGTTCCTCTGCCTTTTGAAATCCAGGTTGAACATCTGGAAGTTCTTGGTTCACGTGCTGTTGAAGTCTAGCTTGGAGAATTTTGCGCATTACTTTGCTAGCATGTAAAATGAGTGTAAGTGTGTGGTAGTTTGAACATTCTTTGGCACTGTATTTCTTTGGGATTGGAATGAAAACTAACCTTTTCTAGTCCTGTGGCCACTGCTGAGCTTTCCAAATTTGCTGGCATATTGAGTGCAGCACTTTCACAGCATCATCTTTTAAGGTTTGAAATAGCTCAACTGGAATTGCATTTGGAGAAGGCGATGGCACCCCACTCCAGTACTCTTGCTTGGAAAATCCCATGGACGGAGGAGCCTGGTAGGCTGCAGTCCATGGGGTCGTGAAGAGTCAGACACGACTGAGTGACTTCCCTTTCACTTTTCACTTTCATGCATTGGAGAAGGAAATGGCAACACACTCCAGTGTTCTTGCCTGGAGAATCTCAGGGACAGGGGGAGCCTGGTGAGCTGCCATCTCCATAGACAGCATGGGTCACACAGAGTCAGACACGACTGACGTGACTTAGCAACAGCAACAGCAACTGGAATTCCATCAACTCCATTAGCTTTGCTCATAGTGATGTTTCCTAAGAGCCACTTGACTTCTCACTCCAGGATGTCTGGCTCTAGGTGAGTGATCACATCATCATGATAATCTGAGTCATGAAGATCTTTTTTGTATAGTTCTTCTGTGTATTCTTGCCACCTTTTCTTAATATCTTCTGCTTCTGTTAGGTCCATTCCATTTCTGTCCTTTATTGAACTCATCTTTGCATGAAATTTTTCCTTGGTATCTCTAATTTTCTTGAAGAGATCTCTAGTCTTTCCCATTCTGTTGTTTTCCTCTATTTCTTTGCATTGATCACTTAGGAAGTCTTTCTTATCTCTTCTTGCTATTCTTTGGAACTCTGCATTTAGATGGCTATATCTTTCCTTTTCTCCTTTTCCTTTCACTTCTCTTCTTTTCTCTGCTATTTGTAAGGCCTCCTCAGACAACCATTTTGCCTTTCTTTTTCTTAGGTATGGTTTTGATCACCACTTCCTATACAATGTTAGGAACCTCTGTCTATAGTTATTCAATCTCTGTCTTTCAGATAACAAGAATTATCATTACTAATTTTCACTCTTAGTTCTAAGAATCTTCATCTTGAGATATGTTCTCTACTCCCAATTACTAACCCCATGTGTATAGGAGCCCAAATGAAAAAAATAAATATCAAGAATAAAGCTTCTTTGGAGAAATGCCTATTTAGTTCTTTGGCCCACTTTTTGATTGGGTCGTTTATTTTTCTGGAGTTGAGCTGCATAAGTTGCTTGTATATTTTTGAGATTAGTTGTTTGTCAGTTGCTTCATTTGCTATTGTTTTCTCCCATTCAGAAAGCTGTCTTTTCACCTTACTTATAGTTTCCTTTGTTGTGCAGAAGCTTTTAATTTTAATTAGATCCCATTTGTTTATTTTTGCTTTTATTTCCAGTATTCTGGGAGGTGGATCATAGAGGATCCTGCTGTGATTTATGTCGGAGAGTGTTTTGCCTATGTTCTCCTCTAGGAGTTTTATAGTTTCTGGTCTTATGTTTAGATCTTTAATCCATTTTGAGTTTATTTTTGTGTGTGGTGTTAGATGCTCAACATCACTCATTATCAGAGAAATGCAAATCAAGACCACAATGAGGTACCATTTCACACCAGTCAGAATGGCTGCGATCCTAAAGTCTACAAGCAATAAATGCTGGAGAGGGTGTGGAGAAAAGGGAACTCTCTTACACTGTTGGTGGGAATGCAAACTAGTACAGCCACTATGGAAAACAGTGTGGAGATTCCTTAAAAAATTGCAAATAGAGCTGCCTTATGACCCAGCAATCCCACTGCTGGGCATACACACCAAGGAAACCAGAACTGAAAGAGACACATGTACCCCAATGTTCATCGCAGCACTGTTTATAATAGCCAGGACATGGAAACAACCTAGATGGCCATCAGCAGATGAATGGATAAGAAAGCCGTGGTACATATACACAATGGAGTATTACTCATCCATTAAAAAGAATACATTTGAATCAGTTCTAATGAGATGGATGAAACTGGAGCCGATTATACAGAGTGAAGTAAGCCAGAAAGAAAAACACCAATACAGTATACTGACACATATATATGGAATTTAGAAAGATGGTAATGATGACCCTTTATGCAAGACAGCAAAAGAGACACAAATGTATAGAACGGACTTTTGGACTCTGAGGGAGAGGGAGAGGGTGGAATGATTTGGGAGAATGGCTTTGAAACATGTATACTATCACGTAAGAAACGAAGTACCAGTCTATGTTCGATACAGGATATAGGATGCTTGGGGCTAGTTCATGGAGATGATCCAGAGAGATGATATGGGGTGGAGGTGGGAGGGGGATTCAGGATTGGGAGCTTGTATACACCCGTGGTGGATTCATGTCAATGTATGGCAAAACCAATACAGTATTGTAAAGTAAAATAAAGTAAAAATAAAATTAAAAAAAAAGAATAAAGCTTCTTAGAGAAGTCTTTAAAAGCTCTCAAGATTCAGAAATTTTCTCTACTCTGCAGTCCCCTTTAGTCTGGCTACTTGTCCTTGATTATCCTACTCTGCTGAGTTACTTGATCTGATTTTATTCAGAAGGTCCCCTCTATCCTAAGGATTATTTTTTAATGACAACAAAAAAAGTGGCATTCTATTTCAGGCTCCACTCAAATACCAAACTAACTTAATCTAAGCATCCTAGCCCCATGGGGGTATCTAAAAATAGATATGGAAGCTAGTAATTATTGATACCATCTTCAGTGGTATTAAAAAAAAACACTTAAAACACATGATTTGGGGTTACTTCTTTCATTTCATTCTCACCATTTCTACCTCACCTCTATCAACATTCATTTCAGCTATATAAAAATAGTTTGCAGTTCTTCAAATGCAGCTTTATGCTCATCAATGTCATATCATCCAAAAAAATCTTTCCTAAAAGCTACAAGTCCCTTCTCCATGATGAGACTAATTTATATCTGTAGTTCTTTGGTGCCCTCTGCCTCCATCAAAGCACTTTTCACAGTGAACTATGATCTTCACTAAAAAGTAAACTCCTTCATACAGGAAACTGTGCTTCTGATGTACCCCCATTCAAAGTAAAAGGCCATATTCTTAGGATATGCTTACTACAAGAAAGAGGGATAGGTAGTTGGATGTTTGGATACTGTAGGCACTCACCTTACAGGTTGTAGTGTCTGGGACAGGAAGAAAAAACTTCAAAAAAAATGATGACATCTGAGGAACATCTTGAACTGATGGGGAAACTAAAGTGGAAGGGCAGATATCCCTCTCCATCACAATAGCCAGTAACATTTTTTTACATCACGAAACTCTCTGAGCTGCATGACAACAATTTCCTAATGAATCTTACTCTATCCAGTAAGTTCTATCTCTTAACCATTTTTCTATGCAGTCTTACTAAAATGAAAATCTGAATATGTCCTGCTTCTTAATGTAGTTTGCAAGGTTATCTATAATCTGGCTACTGCTTAACTCTCTTGATTTGATCTCTCAGCCCTCCCCACCTGGAACACTGTGTTCTAACCATATATTAATAACTCCTGGCAAATGCCACGCTTGTTCTTTCATCTGTGCACTTTTGTACCAAGAATACTCATTCTCTTATTTTTGTCTGAATAACTCCCAGTGCTCCTTCAGGTCTCAGTTTCTATAGGACTCAGTTTTTCATCATTGTCTTGGGAATGACTAGATCAGGTCACCTACCATATACTCTCACAATGCCTTGCATTTATCATTGCTTTAATGAAGTAATTATCTGAGAAATATCTGTCTTTCCAAAATATGATAAACTGCAAAAGAGGAAGGAACTGATGTTTTTTTTCATTACTGCTTCCTCAATGTCTGTCATAGTGTTTGGCACATCATAAAGCTCTCACTAAATATACTTGAAAGAACAAATACATGATGGATTGAATGACCATGACACCTGCAGTTTAACCACTCACTAGTTCTTGCCACACGCATTTCAAATGCTCTAACATATAAGATACTGTATTTCCCTAAAGCTATATCTTAGAATTACATTATAGAACAATGACTGAGTACCAAAAAAAATCACATCTATGAATAACAACATATCACAAAATCAAACTCTCAAAAGCTGTAAACATTTATCAACATTTAGAAACATAAAAATTGGACTCTTTGTCCAATAAAACAGACTTACATCTACTTGTAATAGTGGCTGGAGCCCCAAAGTAAAATAAAACATCGCATAAAATCAACTTCTACTATGTTATAAAGTTTTACTAGCTAAAACAAACATACAAGGAATGAAACTATGCAACAATGAAACTATGTTTCCTAAGGGAAGCATTTCTAGAATTTATAAGTTTTTTACAGGGAGATTAGGATGACCGTCATCACTCAACCAGCTTAGATTTGCTATCCTTTAAGTTGATATTAAAGCTCAACATTCAGAAAACGAAGATCATGGCATCTGGTCCCATCACTTCATGGCAAATAGATGGGGAAACAGTGGCTGACTTTATTCTGTGGGGCTCCAAAATCACTGAAGATGGTGACTGCAGCCATAAAATTAAAAGACACATACTCCTTGGAAGGAAAGTTATGACCGAACCTAGACAGCATATTAAAAAGCAGAGTTATTACTTTGCCAACAAAGGTCCGTCTGGTCAAGGCAATGGTTTTTCCAGTAGTCATGTATGGATGTGAGAGTGAGACTATAAAGAAAGCTGAGCACCAAAGAACTGATGCTTTCGAACTGTGTTGTTGGAGAAGACTCTTGAGAATCCCTTGGACTGCAAGGAGGTCCAACCAGTCCATCCTAAAGGAGATCAGTCCTGAGTGTTCATTGGAGGACTGATGTTGAAGCTGAAACTCCAATGCTTTGGCCACCTGATGTAAAGAACTGACTCATTTGAAAAGACCCTGATGCTGGGAAAGATTAAGGGCAGGAGGAGAAGGGGACAACAGAGGATGAGATGGTTGGATGGCATCACCAACTCAATGGACATCAGTTTGGGTAAACTCCAGGAGCTGGTAATGGACAGGGAGGCCTGGTGTGCTGTCGTCCATAGGGTCGCAAAGAGTTGGACATGACGGAACGACTGAACTGAACTGAACTGAGGTTGATATTTTTCAATGCAGCATACAAATATTTGAAGTCTTCATTAGGGATCTTAGTTGAGAGGGTTTAGAAGACTGGAATCACCCATTATCTAATAATATAATTAACCAATATTTTTCCCCATGCCTTTTGAATTTCTTTATAGATCAGGTACATCAGATCAAAGGTCAGATGGTAAATATTTTAGACTTTGTATATGGTCTCTGATGTGACTACTCAACTCTGCAGATACAGCAGAGAAGCAGACACTATGTAACTGAACAGATGTTGCTGTGTTCCAATAAAATTTTATTTAGAAAAACTAAGCAGTGGCAGATTTGGTGTGCAGGCCAGACTTCAGACCATTGCTAAGCAGACAATTGCTGTTTTAACCGCCTAGCACACATAAACTAAAATATATATATAAAAATAATTTACTAAAACAATTACATAAAATTGATGCTATTATTTCTGTTTCAGGATAGGGAAAGGAAAAAAATTAGCATATTTTGAAAGTGTTCTGTGTTACAGGCACTATATTAACTTCATGATTTATAGCTATTTTCTTATTTAAGTTTTACACAATCCAATGGGGTAGGTTTTATTACTACTCTTACTTTCAGAAGAGGGAACTGAGGACAGCAGGTAGCCTGTCCACATAATGTAGTTAATAAACAAAAGTCTGAAATCTTCCTATGATACTGAGATCTTTCTATGATGGCGGAACCTACCACTACTTAAAAAAAAATCGCAGTGGGTGGTGAAGATAAGCACTGCTGCTTAGGTTCAGGGGGAAAACCATATAGAAGTATTTGAACCTAATAAGTAATATCAGAAAAGAGTTATGATAAAATCTCTACCCCTAACGGACTTTAAACTGGAATTAAAAGTAAGAAAGTAACTGTAGAAGAAAAGACATACAATGGAAGGCTCAGTCAAATTTTTCAGTAGTTCAGAAAAGAAGGGACTAATAAAGATCACAAGAATATTTAAAGTAAACATTTTAATAAAAGTACTAAGAAAAAATTCAAAACTGAGGCATATCTGGGGTACTAATTTGATTGCTCTCACAGGCTAGAAGACAATTTCAAGTTAACAATGCTTTTGAAGAGAGACTGACCTGTAATTCACTGTGAAGGTACAGTGAGTTCTGCTTGTTTATTTTCCTTGTTTTTGTGATATTAATTTCCTATAATCTCCAAGCACAGTATAGCACTGTCTACTGCTCTAAACATCTTTGTTATAACATTACTTCCATAGATTCACTTTCTTTTTTCACAAAGTCACACATTCTTCAAAGTCAAACACAGACTTCCAAGATTTTCTTAGAAAATAAAACGTCATTTTCAGTTGCAGTTCCCTTAGAACATTGTACTTCCCTGGTGGCTTAGACGGTCAAGTGTCTGCCTACAATGCGGGAGACCCGGGTTCAATCCCTGGGTTGGGAAGATCTCTTAGCAGAGGAAATGGCAACCCACTCCAGTATTCTTACCTGGAAAATCCCATGGATGGAGGAGCCTGGTAGGCTCCATGGGGTCACAGAGTTGGACATGACTGAGCGATTTCACTTCTTTAGAACATTATCTGTATCCCATTTTTCTCCCTCCTTTCCTAAAGTTAACCTTTAAAATAAAGTTGGCAAATATCTTTTCCACCCACCTTTTTACATTTTTACTGAGTATTTGTCCATAATAATAAGGCACTGTACTGATGTATGTGCTTTTAAAACTACAAAAAATGGTACCATATGTACTTATTCTGTCACTTGCTCTTGTCACTGAAAGTTTGAAGACTCTGAAACTTTTGTTCGAAAGTTTTGTTCATTTTCCAGATGTAGTAACTGAGGTTTATTGATCTATTCTTCACACTTTTCTAGATGTTGATATTTCCTCATTTATTCATCTGGTTCCCCCAAAACAGAAATTTTGATTTTATCAGTTTTGTGATTGTTGTTTTTTTTTTTTTTCACTATTACAGTGTACAATTGATACTTCTATGCATGTTGAATGAAAGTTTCCCTAGAGCTCATACCTATATGTGGCATTACTGAATTCACGGAAATATGCCAAAATGCATATAGAAAAACACTTCTTGCAGAACTGTTTACAAAGTGAAAATTGAATATGGTCAAATTATATACATCAATAGCAGACAGATATAATATATCTGTGCAATGTTATTAAGAAGAATGGGGTAGATTGATCAGTTTATCTATCTGCCTATCTTCAGAAAAATGCCCCAAATTGATTGCTCAGTGAAAAAATCATTCCAAAACTAAATATAAATCTATTTCAATTTTCATATGTCAAAAATAAAATTAATAATGTATATGCATAGCTAGAAAAAAATCCCTAGAGAATTAGTTAAGAAATTCATGTTAGTGGTTGTCCATCTTATATAGAATGGACATATATTTTCTCTATTCTATAGTTCTGTAGTTCTAGATAATACATTATTTAATCTACATCTATAACCAGGATAAACATATAGATACAATTTATTCTTATCTGGATAATAGCACATTTAGATTTTCTGGCTACTAGTAATCCTATAAGGACTACTTCTTCTACTAATTCCTAACTCATTTCTGGTTTTAGCATAACAAACCAGAATCTTTCATAGATTACTGCACACCCCTCCTTGCCACGCCTTGAGATTTCTCAAAGTTGAAATTAATTATACTCAGGACTTCTCTGGTGGTCCATGGCTAAGACTCCACACTCAGTGTAAGGGACCCAGGTTCGATCCCTGGTCAGGCAACTAGACCCCACAGGCCACAACTAGAGATCCTGCATGCCACAACAAAGATCAAGGATCCCAGGTGCTGCAACTAAGAACTGATGCAACCAAGTTAACTCATTAATTAAAATTCATTACCCTTACTAATACTACTTTTACCAGGAGGCCTTCTAACACAATCACATTATCTTTCCCAGACCTGGTTCTTAATTTCCTTCTAGATTAATCATGGGATTTCAGGTAAAGAAAATTATAAAATTCTAAACAAGGTGCCCAGTGAAGCAGAAGAGTTACTGTCTCCTGGAGAAATATATTTGGGCGCCCAGCCAAGTTTCCTTAGCATGGCATTTACTTGGGTGCATCAAACATTATCCAAAAACCAGACTCTTCTTGCCTGTTCAGTCGCTTCAGTCATGTCTGACTCTTTGCAACCCTATGGACTGTATCCTGCCAGGATCCTCTGTCCATGGGGATTCTCTAGGCAAGAATATTGAAGAAGATTGCCATGCCCTCCTCCAGGGGATAGTCCCAACCCACGGATCAAACCTGCGTCTCCTTCGTCTCCTGCACTGCAGGCAGTTTATTTACCCACTGAACCACTTGGGAAGCCTGATTCTTCTTCTTTAGTAATCATAAAAATTAATTTCCCTATTGTTCCAAAATTGATATTCACGAAGAATTGATATTCAGGAAGAATTACACATATTCCATCAGCTGCTGTTCACTAGGCATTATATGTAAGGAACTGAGCACATTGTAGCCAATAAGACATATCAGCTCAAAGTCCAACATCTCAGCGCTAAGTCTAAAATAACATCATCCAAATCAGATGGCGATAAGGCTTGAGTGTAATCCATTATGTTCAGCTCTTAGAGCACAATTCCTCTTCATCTATGAACATATAAACCTAAAGAGACCCATTATCTTACCTCCACCTTCTCAACAAATAATGATAACCCACTCCAGTATTCTTGCCTGGAAATTTTCATGGACAGAGGAGCCTGGTGGGCTACAGCCCATAGGGTCCCAAAAAGTCAGACACGACTGAGTGACTGAGAACACACAAACACACTAGACACACACACAGACATGGGGTAACAGTTATCTACATATGTAGATAGGAAGGTCAACCTTCCTATCTAGAGCTTAGGGTTCTTTTCCAAGATCACTGGAAGAATTCAGATCCTTGATGTTGTAGGACTAAGGCTCTTGGTTTCTATAGGCTACCTCTCTCCTAGTCAAAGGCAATTTACAACATGACTCTGCTTTCTTCTGGGACAGCAAAAAACATCTCTCTTTAAAGAGCATATCTGATTAGATCAGGCTCATCTAGTTTTTTTTCTTGTTTTTAAAGCTCTCCTTTGATTAACTTAAAATCAATTGAGTAGGGACCTTAATTACATCTGAAAATTCCTCTATATGTATATACCCCTTAAGGTTAGGAAGAAAATGACCATCTCATTCCCAACTTCCCCATCATGACACACGTATATATACATACACAGACATATTTAGTAGTAAATCATAAAGTTTTCCCAAGATACATCCATATACTTGCATGATTTTCTTAAGTGGTGCTAAACAGGATTAGTTTATCAGCAGAGAATATTGGTAGTGGAACTGATCCAAAGAAAGAAGATGATGAGGTCCCTAAAGGATTTTCAACATTAAGAACCAGGAGATACTCAGAGGAAGAAGAGAGATCCTCATCAGATACTCAGAGTAGATGATACAGACATCAGGACCAAGACAGTGAAACACAAAGGTACAGCCAATCATCCTCTGGTCTAAGGGAAACAGAAATCACAATGGAAAGATTGTTTTAAGAAGTTCTCAGAGGAGCATAATTGCTCACATTTTAACTAACCAAGAAGTGGTAATCAGACAGATCTTCTGGGAAAGAGTTTACCAACTGAGACTACACTTAATCTGGAGATGGACAGATACGCTACAGCAATCTGAGGCACACACAGCCCCTCTCCCTGCCACCTTCCAGGTATGGTTCTCAAACTTGACAACAAGGACAATTTTCTATTTCACATGGACCAAGATTCTGTGTTTAAATGAAATGACAATCCTGTTATATTACTTTTCTATTGCTGCTTGTAACAAATTACCATAATTTCCTAGATGAAAAAAACATGAATTTGTTACTTTATAATTCTGTCATTCGGCTGCATTCCTTTTGGAGGCTCTAGAAGAATCTGTTTTCTTTCCTTTTCCAGTTTCTAGAGTGAACTGCAATATTTGGTTCATGGTCCCTTCCTCTACTTCCAAAGTCAGCAGCCCAGCATATTAAAATCTCTCTCCTATTCAGATATTCCTGTCTCCATTATATAATTATATTTTTTATTATATTGGACCTACTTAGATTACCCAAGATAATATTCCCATCTGAAAATCCTTAGCTCAACCGTATCTGCAAAGTCACTTTAGTCATGTAAGGCAACATTTCACAGGTTTGGGGATTAAAATGTGGATACTGTTGAGGGCCATTATTCTGCTTACCATACCAGTCAAATATTGCCTTTCTAATATTCAAACTTAATTAGTTCATTTGACTGCTGACAAAAATACTCAGTAATATATTAATGAGTTTGCTTATAAAGTTTATCTGCAATATATTTCTACAGACTTCTATGTTCTAAGAAAATTAATAGTGGGATTGTAATTAACAAATATGCTATCTAACAAAAAGTGTTAAGAAACATCATGTTCCTAAGGAGGTTCTTCAAAGCATTCGCACAGCATCTAATCTTTTCTTATAACTGTCACTTAAAGTAAGGGAAAAGTGGATATTATCACAGCCATTTTCAAGGCAGGAAACTAAAATATACAATGGGTTAAGTGGCTTTCCCTACATCTCTCAGGGAGGAATACTGAAGGAGTTATGAATAAGACTCATCCTCCTCTATCCCCATTCAGTAGCTTAAAAGGCTACGAATAATGGTTACAATGATTCATACTGACTAACATTTCTTCTCCAGAGCACAGCTAATCCAAAAGAGAAATTATCACAGACACATTAATATGCTTTTGGTTATTTTTTAAAAAAACTCCTGGTTTCAATAAAGCTCTAAAGAAGTATAGAGAACATGTTTCAACCTGTTTGGGAAATCTACTTGACCTTGAGTCATTTCACTCGAATTTCAAACAGGTTTGGAAGGTCTTCAATAAACATGACTTTAAAATTTAAAAACATGCATTGTTAATATAACTGGCAGATAAGAACAAAAAGTAAAGAAATAATGGATGTGCAGAGGGCCTTAATTACAGCTATGCAGACACAGTAACGTAGTGGGAGGCTAAGTTACCTGGTGGAAAGAGATAGAGAGTCAGACAGAATTTGGTTAGAATGCCAGTTCTTCTATGTATACCAACTGTGTAATCTTGGACAAGTCACTTATCTTCTCAGGTTCCTTATCTTAAAAATACAATAGCTATTCTATAGAGCTGATATGAAAATTTAAAATAATGTGCGTAAAGTTTATACGTATAATTGAATCACTTTGCTGAACAAGTGAAACTAACACAACATTGTTAATCAACTATATTGTTGTCGTTGTTGTTGTTTAGTCACTAAGTCCTGTCTGACTTTTGCGACCCCATGGGCTATAGCTTGCCAGGCTCCTCTGTCCATGGGATTTCCCAGGCAAGAACCCTGGAATCGTTGGCCATTTCCTTTCCCAGGGGATCTTCCAGACCCAGGGATCCAACCTGTGTCTCCTGCATTGCTGGCAGATTCTTTCTTGTCAGAGATGCCAGGGAAGTCCATCTGATCAACTCCATTCCAATACAAAATAAAAATTAAAAAAACACAATGTATGTAAAATACCTAGCACATAAAAGCATTTAATAACTTTCCTACTTAGGAAAAACCTAAAATATACAAGCAGATTTTCCTGCTGAAAATATTTGCAGTGGATACTGATGTGCTGCCCAGATTCCACCTCACAGAAGAAGGATTTATTCTCCAAGCTCCTAGGAGTGCTGCTTATGGAAACCTGTTTTTTGTAAGCAATGATAAATGGGCATTCTCTTGGATGAAGAGAGAGCTTCCTCACCCAATACCCACCTTCATTCCATGGTGGCCTGCCCCTGAACTGTCCCAGTTACTGATACGAAGGTCTGTCATTCTGATCAGAATGTACTGTAGGGTTGGCTAAGGCCTTTGCTGAGAGTGCTTACCAGCTCAACTCTCCCTCTGTCCAATCCTGCTTCTTCCACTTCACTTCTGTTTCACAGGTTTTGATCTCAATAGCACTCCCTATAAGCTCCTATACCTTAGTCAGTTGGGAGGCATTTTCTCAGGGAACCCCATCTGGCAACAAGGTTGAAGGGTGTGTTGTTCAGCCTCGCTTATGGATCTCACCATCATTATTCTCCACAAGGGCACAAGTGTGTGTGACAGCATCCAAACACTGTTCAGTTACTCTGCCAAGGACTGAAGAGTAAGGATTCTTAAGCCTTACTCCTATCAAGGAGCTGACAGAAGTAATATTTCTTATTATCAAGGAGCCAGAATAAGTGTGACCCCTTTATTCCTGCTCTGTTTTACCCCTCTCAACATCTTTCATTCATAAGCTTCTGTGAAGATTCAGATTCAATAAGCAACAATATTGTTTATGTTAAGATTGAGGTCTGGGGGTTGCTTTATAATACTCCAGGAAAAAAAAGAAGGATAAATGAAACATGACCAGTAAAATGTTGATCATTAATGAACCTGGGTGACTGGTACAAGGAAGTTCATAATACTATTCTCTCTACTTCTGCAATATGTTTGAAATTTTCAATAATAAAAAGTTGGATATTGGTATGCATTATAAAAGTATATGCATGTACTTTATAAAAATACATTTAAGGTGTGTATTTTTTTTCTTTTTAAAAAATTTATTCTTTAATTGGAGGAAAATTACTTTACAATGTTGTGTTGGTTTCCGCCATACAAAGCAAATCAGTCACAACTATACATACATCACCTGTCTCTTGAGTCTCCCTCCCCTCCCCTCATTTTACCCCTCTAGGTCCTCACAGAGTGCCTGGCGGTGCTCCCTGTGTTATGTAGCAACTTCCCTCCCCGCGCTAGCTATCTATTTTACATTGTAGTGTATATATATCAATGCTACTCTTTCAATTCATCCCACTCTCTTCCCCTACTGTGTCCATAAATCCATTCTCTACATTTGTGTCTTCATTCTTTCCCTGCAAATAGGTTCATCAATACCATTTTTCTAGATTCCATATATATGTGTTAATATACATTATTTGTTTTTCTCTTTCTGGCTTACTTCACTCTGTATAATAGGCTCTGGGTGCACCCACCTCACTAGCACTGACTCAAATTCATTCTTTTTTAATGACTGAGTAATATTCCATTATATATATGTACCACATCTCCTTTATCTGTTCATCTGCTTATGGACACCTAGGTTGCTTCCATGTTTAAACTATTGTGAATAGTGCTGCTATGAACACTGAGGTACATGTGCCTTCTTCAATTATTTTTTTTTCATAATTACATAATATATGGAAGGCATGTACTTTAATGATTAATTTTAAGATAGGTTTAATAATATATCTAAATTCTGCTTATGTTAAGCAAATAAATCTAAGAAAGTATGGTGAAATTCATATTTACCAAGCAGATAAAATAGAGCTTATTAGACATCTTACCACATAGTTCTCAAGTATGTTTTTTAAAGTTGCTGAGGCTTTTCTTAAAAGCAAACCATAAAGCAATTCAGACTAAACCTAAAAGAGATTTACTTTTCATGTTAAAAGTCCAATATGCAGCTCTTCTGTGCATTACACAGACTTTTAGATTATTTAGATATTATAATGTACTGAAAAATTATTCCAAGTTTTAGAAGTTCAACTTTCTAAATCTTTTTGAAAACAATGAGTTATTTTAATGTTTATAAAACCTGGCATAACCACATCTTTCTTTCTCCTCAACCCTCATAAAGGATCTTGGAGATTCAATAATTGGTGCCACCTATGTTATTTAAATTTTGGTCAAAACAACTCTGTTCTATATTTATATATAATGATTAAGTGTTAAGTTAGAATAACAATAAGAGAATGTAGCATGTGACTCAGATATTCAGTATGCTTAGAGTGGTATTATTTCTAACTCTCAAATGTTTATTTTAAGTGTGCAGTGATGAAGAAATCCAGAAGGGTTCAAATATACTATGCAAACACATTTCCTGTCTTTGTATTCTTCTACATTTACAGGTCTTTCTGAAATTTGAGATTTCTACCAACTGAGGTAATTTAATCCAAACTTTGGAGAATATCATCATTGAGAAAATGATTTTTCTCAAAAGAACTTGATTACTTTAATAATTATAGAACTGTCCTAAGGGCTTCCTATAGCCAGGTTATTATTATAAAGAAATGTTCTTTATATAAATAAATAAGACTTGGTTGACCTGAAACAAAAGAAGGGTATGGAACATTCTAAAGACAAACACATAAATGGTGTATTTAGGAGCTAGTCTAACAGCCTATGAAGACTGAATTTTTAAAACATTTTACCCAGCTCTCTGGACTACTCCACAAATAAACAAGCAAATAAAATCCAAGTATGTATAAAATTAAAAAAAAACATGCATTTTATAAAATATATGCATGTGGCACCCAGTCCTACAGGAGACGAGAGATTTGAGAAGAATTTGGTATGGCATCCAGTCCCATCACTTCATGGAAAATAGATGGGGAAATAATGGAAACAGTGAGAGATTTATTTTCTTAGGCTCCAAAATCACTCAAGATGGTGACTGTAGCCATGAAATTAAAAGACACTTGCTCCTTGGAAGAAAAGCTATGACCAACCTAGGCAGCATATTAAAAAGCAGAGACATTACTTTGCCAACAAATTCCATCTAGCCAATGCTATGGTTTTTCCAATAGTTACATATGAATGTGAGAGTTGGACCATAAAGAAACCTGAGTGTCAAAGAATTGATGCTTTTGAACTGTGGTGTTGGAGAAGACTCTTGAGAGTCCCTTGGACTGCAAGGAGATCAAACCAATCAACCCTAAAAGAAATCAGTCCTGAATATTCATTGGAAGGACTGATGCTGAAGTTCCAATCCTTTGGCCACCTGATGTGAAGAACTGACTCACTGGAAAAGCCCGTGATGCTGGGAAAGATTGAAGGCAGGAGGAGAAGGGAATAACAGAGGATGACATGGTTGGATGGCATTGCTGAGTCAATGGACATGAGTTTGAGCAAGCTCCAGGGGTTGGTGATGGACCAGAATGCCTGGCGTGCTGCAAAGAGTCAGACATGACTGAGTGACTGAACTAAACTGGGTTCTAGTACTAAATTGGACTTCCCTGATGGCTCAGACAGTAAAGCGTCTGTCTACAATGCGGGAGACACAGGATCGATCCCTGGGTTGGGAAGATCCCCTGAAGAAGGAAATGGCAATCCACACCAGCACTATTGCCTGAAAAATCCCATGGACAGAGGAGCTTGGTAGGCTATAGTCCATGGGGTTGCAAAGAGTTGGACCTGACTGAGCGACTTCACTAGTGACTAGTACTAAATTTGCCATAAACTAGTGTTATGACCCTGGTAACTTAATTTTTCTAAATCTCAGCTTCTCCATCTGTAAGATGAAGAGTCCTTACTGTTATTGCATTCCAACATTTAGGAATCAAGCATTATATTTTCAATATTCATAGGCAATCAAAAAATTAAAGCAATTAGATTAAGAGAATATTGAATGGAAATTAAACAAAGATAAAATATGTAAATAAGTTTTTCTAAAAGTTGAAAGTAAATGTCACTTATTATACAAAACTTTGTGCATGCATGCTCAGTCACTTCAGTTGCATTCAATTCTTTACAACGTTATGGACTATAGCCCACCAAAGTCCACTGTCCATGGGATTCTCCAGGCAAGCATACTGGAGTGGGTTGCCATGCCCTCCCCCAAGGGATCTTCTTGACCCAGGAACTGAACCTGTGTGAACTGAACCTGTGTCTCTTATATCTCCTGCACTGGCAGGCACCGTCTTTATCACTAGAAACAGCTGGGAAGCACCCCAAAAATGTTTTGGCTGTCCTGTGCTGCATGAGGGATCTTAGCTCCCCAACCAGGAATTGAACCCATTCCTCCTGCAGCGGAAGTTTCCAACTATCTGTTCTGCCTCCCACACTAATTTTTCCTGGTTTTCTGAAATAATACAAGATTGAATTGGCAATTCAAGTATGCTTTGTAAACCTGATAATTCATATAGATGCTATGCAATTTTATAACTCATATCAATTTTATAATTCTAATGTATCATTAAGTTAAATTCAACAGTTATAGCCTCTAATATTTGGAATTTTCAGTTTTAACCAAAATGAATAAATTTGAAGTGCTGCATCCTAAGTACTTGTGGACTTATTCAACAGGAAAAATACTTCAGGCTAGGGGAACAATAAATATAAAATTTCATGCTATACTATAATTATGAGGTAACAATAAATTGGTCAGATTCAGGTGGTAAGCCTAAAAATCCAAGATAACTAAAGATATATGTAATTATACATTATAATAATTTCTATATTTGTAATAACAGCAACTATAGATATGTATAGTTGCTCGAAGCTATGCCACATCCAAGGTCTGGGGCGGCGGCCGGGAGGAGCGACCCCACCTCCAAGGAGCAGTGGCTGTGCTGGCGCCGAAGGGCCTAGATGATCCATTCCACGTTCAAAGTCGGGAGGGGTGGCTATGAGGAGATACCCCTCGTGCAAGGTAAGGAGCAGCAGCTGTGCTTTGCTGGAGCAGCCATGAAGAGATACCCCACGTCCAAGGTAAGAGAAACCCAAGTAAGATGGTAGGTGTTGCAACGGGGCAGACACACTGGAACCATAAACACAGAAAACTAGTCAATCTAATCACACTAGGACCACAGCCTTGTCTAACTCAATGAAACTAAGCCATGCCCTGTGGGGCCACCCAAGACAGGTGGGCATGGTGGAGAGGTCTCACTGAATGTGGTCCACTGGAGAAGGGAATGGCAAACCATTTCAGTATTCTTGCCTTGAGAACCTCATGAACAGTATGAAAAGGCAAAATGGTCGGGTACTGAAAGAGGAACTCCCCAGGTCAGTAGGTGCCCAATATGCTACTGGAGATCAGTGGAGAAATAACTCCAGAAAGAATGAAGGGATGGAGCAAAAGCAAAAACAATACCCAGTTGTGGATGTGACTGGTGATAGAAGCAAGGTCCAATGCTGTCAAGAGCAATATTGCATAGGAACCTGGAATGTCAGGTCCATGAATCAAGGCAAATTGGAAGTGGTCAAACAGGAGATGGCAAGAGTGAACGTCGACATTCTAGGAATCAGCGAACTAAAATGGACTGGAATGGATGAATTTAACTCACATGACCATTATATCTACTACTGCGGGCAGGAATCCCTCAGAAGAAATGGAGTAGCCATTATGGTCAACAAGAGTCTGAAATGCAGTACTTAGATGCAATCTCTAAAACGACAGAATGATCTCTGTTTGTTTCCAAGGCAAACCATTCAATATCACGGTAATCCAAGTCTATGCCCCAACCAGTAACACTGAAGAAACTGAAGTTGAATGGTTCTATGAAGACCTAGAAGACCTTTTAGAACTAACACCCAAAAAAGATGTCTTTTTCATTATAGGGGACTGGAATGCAAAAGTAGGAAGTCAAGAAACACCTGGAGTAACAGGCAAATTTGGCCTAGTGTATGGAATGAAGCAGGGCAAAGACTATTTAATAGAGTTTTGCCAAGAAAATGCACTGGTCATAGCAAACACCCTCTTCCAACAACACAAGAGAAGACTCTACACATGGACATCACCAGATGGTCAACACTGAAATCAGATGATTATATTCTTTGCAGCCAAAGATGGAGAAGCTCTATACAGTCAACAAAAATGAGACCAGGAGCTGACTGTGGCTCAGATCATGAACACCTTATTGCCAAATTCAGACTGAAATTGAAGAAAGTAGGGAAAATCACTAGACCATTCAGGTATGACCTAAATCAAATCCTTTATGATTATACAGTGGAAGTGAGAAATAGATTTAAGGGACTAGATCTGATAAATAGAGTGCCTGATGAACTATGGACGGAGGTTTGTGACATTGTACAGGAGACAGGGATCAAGACCATCTCCATGGAAAAGAAATGCAAAAAAGCAAAATGGCTGTCTGGGGAGGCCTTACAAATAGCTGTGAAAAGAAGAGAAGCAAAAAGCAAAGGAGAAAAGGAAAGATATAAGCATCTGAATGCAGAGTTCCAAAGAATAGCAAGAAGAGATAAGAAAGCCTTCCTCAGTGATTAATGCAAAGAAATAGAGGAAAAGAACAGACTGGGAAAGACTAGAGATCTCTTCAAGAAAATTAGAGATACCAAGGGAACATTTCATGCAAAGATGGGCTCGATAAAGGACAGAAATGGTATGGACCTAACAGAAGCAGAAGAGATTAAGAGGTGGCAAGAATACACAGAAGAACTGTACAAAAAAGATCTTCACAACCCAGATAATCACGATGGTGTGATCACTCACCTACAGCCAGACATCCTGGAATGTGAAGTAAAGTGGGCCTTAGAAAGCATCACTATGAACAAAGCTAGTGGAGGTGATGGAATTCCAGTTGAGCTATCTCAAACCCTGCAAGATAATGTTGTTAATAGTGCTGCACTCAATATGCCAGCAAATGAGGAAAACTCAGCAGTGGCCACAGGACTGGAAAAGGTCAGTTTTCATTCCAATTCCAAAGAAAGGCAATGCCAAAGAATGCTCAAACTACCGCACAATTGCACTCATCTCACATGCTAGTAAAGTAATGCTCAAAATTCTCCAAGCCAGGCTTCAGCAATACGTGAACCATGAACTTCCAGATTTTCAAGCTGGATTTAGAAAAGGCAGAGGAACCAGAGATCAAATTGCCAACATCCCATGGATCATCAAAAAAGCAAGAGAGTTCCAGAAAAACATCTATTTCTGCTTTATTGACTATGCCAAAGCCTTTGACTGTGTGGATCACAATAAACTGTGGAAAATTCTGAAAGAGATGGGACTACCAGACCACCTGATCTGCCTCTTGAGAAACCTATATGCAGGTCAGGAAGCAACAGTTAGAACTGGACATGGAACAACAGACTGGTTCCAAATAGGAAAAGGAGTCCATCAAGGCTGTATATTGTCACCCTGCTTATTTAACTTACATGCAGAGTACATCATGAGAAATGCTGGGCTGGAAGAAGCACAAGCTGGAATCAAGATTACCGGGAGAAATATCAAAAATCTCAGATATGCAGATGACACTACCCTTATGGCAGAAAGTGAAGAGGAACTCAAAAGCCTCTTGATGAAAGTGAAAGAGGAGAGTGAACAAGTTGGCTTAAAGCTCAACATTCAGAAAACGAAGATCATGGCATCCAGTCCCATCACTTCATGGGAAATAGATAGGGAAACAGTGAAAACAGTGTCAGACTTTATTTTGGGGGGCTCCAAAATCCCTGCAGATGGTGACTGCAGCCATGAAATGAAAAGACACTTACTCCTTGGAAGAAAAGTTATGACCAACCTAGATAGCATATTGAAGAGCAGAGACTTTACTTTGCCAACAAAGGTCTGTCTAGTCAAGGCTATGGTTTTTCCTGTGGTCATGTATGGACGTGAGAGTTGGACTGTGAAGAAGGCTGAGCACTGAAGAATTGATGCTCTTGAACTGTGGTGTTGGAGAAGACTCTTGAGAGTCCCTTGGACTGCAAGGAGATCCAACCAGTCCATTCTGAAGGATATCAGCCCTGGGTGTTGTTTGGAGGGAATGATGCTGAAGCTGAAACTCTAGTACTTTGGCCATCTCACGCGAAGAGTTGACTCATTGGAAACGACTCTGATGCTGGGAGGAATTGGGGGCAGGAGGAGAAGGGGATGACAGAGGATGAGATGGCTGGATGGCATCACTGACTCAATGGACGTGAGTCTGAGTGAACTCCGGGAGTTGGTGATGGACAGGGAGGCCTGGTGTGCTGCGATTCATGGGGTCGCAAAGAGTCGGACATGACTGAGCGACTGAACTGAACTGATAGATGTGTATGGAGCTTTACTAAGACAAATAATTATGTGTCAATAATTAAACATATATGTCACTTTTTAATTCTATGGTGTATTTTGAATGTGTTGTATCGTTTAAATCAGAAAATTCTCATATCCTCTCCTTTGATTTTATAATCTGTTTTATGGATAAAGAGATTGACCAGGTAAAACTTTTTTAAAAACTCACATCAAAAGAAATAGGCAATATTAATAGAAATTTATCTATTAAGAAATTGAATTAATTATTAGTAATCTTCCAAAAAAGAAGGCACTAGGCCCAGATGTGTTCATTGATAAATTCCACCAAACATTTAAGGAAAAACTTGTACCAATTTTCTACAATCTCTTTCATAAGACAGAAGCAGAAAGGAATATGTCATGATCAGTGAGGTCAGCATTGCCCTAAAATCAAAAACAAACATATTGCGAAAAAGAAAATAAAGACCTGAAGGCCTCATGAACATAGATGCAAAAAATCCACATCAAGATATTTGAAAATCAAATGCAACAATGTGAAAAAGGACTATATACTACAACCAAACAGGATTTATTCCAGGTATGCAACACTTGTTCAACTTTAAAAAATCAATTAATATAATCTGTCACACGAACAGATGAAAGAAGAAAATCCACATGATCATATCAATAGAAATGAAAGTATTTAACAAGATTTAACAAAATTTACAACCACTCATGATGAAAGTTCTCAGGAAACTAAGAATAGAGAGAAATTTCCTTAAATTGATAAAAAAAAGAAAAGAAAAAAACTACAAGAAACCTACAGCTAAAGCAATTAATAGTGAAAAACTGAAAGGTTTCCTAATTAAGATAAGGAATAAGACAAGGATAACCCTCATACTCCACTTTTCATTGTACTGGAATACTTCCTAATACCATTAGAAAAGGGAAGAAGGCATCCCTTATGGCTCAGCTGGCAAAGAATCTGCCTGCAACGTGGGAGAACTGGGTTCTATCCCTGAGTTGGAAAGATCCCCTGAAAAGGGAAAGGTACCCACTCCAGTATGGCCTGGAGAATTCCATGGACCCCATAGTCCATGGGGTCACAAACAGTTGAACACAACTGAGCAACTTTCACTTTTACTTTTAAAGAAAAGAAAATGAAAAGCACATAGATTTGGAAGGAAGAATTAAAACTGTGTTTATTTGCAGATGACGTGACTGCCTATGTAAAAAGTCCAAACGTATTGACTAAAAACTTTTGGAACTAAGTGGTTATAGTAAGGTTGCAAGATACAAAGTTAATTTTTAAAAAATTAATTTCTTTCCTAATATACTAGCAATGAACAGTGGAGTTTGAAATTAAAAATACAATGTGCGTGTGCTCAATTTCTCAGTCGTGTCTGACTCTATGCAACTTCACAGACTGTAGCCTTCCAGGCTTCTCTGTACATGGGATTTTCCCAGCAAAAATACTGGAGTGGATTGCCATTTTCTTCTCCAGGGAATCTTCTTGACCCAGGGATAGAAAAAAAGAAAATCCCCCTTTGTTATATTTAACATATACTTTACATATATGCGCAAGTTCCAGGAGATAGTGAAGGCCAGGGAACACTGGCATGCCGCAGGGTGTTTCCTAAGTCTCCTGCACTGGCAGGCAAATTCTTTACCACTGAGCCATCTGGGAATCCCATAAAAACACCACTTACATTAGCAATCAAGAATTATTACAAAGCTACAATAATCAAGACGGGATGGTACTGGTGAAAGGACAAAGAGATCAGTGGAACGTAACAAAGAACCAGAAATAGGACCACTTAAATACAGCTGACTGATCCCTGACAAAGTAGCAAATGCAATAATTGGATCAAAGATAATCTATTCAGCAAATGGTGCTGAAACAACCAAACATCAACATGAAACAACAAAAAAATCTGGACACATACTTTACTGTGTTCACAAAAATTAACTCAAAACAGATCATAGACTTAAATATAGGTACAAATGGCAAAACTACAAAACTCCTGGAAGAGTTTTAGGAGAGAATCTAGATGGACCCTTAAGAAACAACACCAAAAACACAATCCGTGAAAGACAGACTTGATGAGATGACATTATTAAAATTAAAAATGAGATACCACTACACACCTGCTGCTGCTGCTGCTGCTGCTGCTGCTGGTCGCTTCAGTCGTGTCCGACTCTGTGCGACCCCATGGACGGCAGCCCACCAGGCTCCCCCGTCCCTGGGATTCTCCAGGCAAGAACACTGGAGTGGGTTGCCATTTCCTTCTCCAATGCATGAAAGTGAAAAGTGAAAGTGAAGTCGCTCAGTCGTGTCTGACTCCTAGGGACCCCATGGACTGCAGCCTACCAGGCTCCTCTGTCCATGGGATTTTCCAGGCAAGAATGCCAAAAATCCCGAAGACTGATGGCACCAAATGCTGGGGAGATTGTGTAACAACAGGTACTCTCATTCACTGCTGGTAGGAATGCCAAATGGTACAGATACTTTGAAAGACAGTGTAATGGTTTCTCATAAAATTAAATATATTCTTGCCATGTGATCCAGCAATCATGCTCCTTGGTAGTTACCTAGGGAGTTGAAAACTTATATCCACACAAAAAACAAACTGTGCTATATCCATAAAAAGCAATGCTACTTAGCAGTGAAAAGAACAAATAACTGACAAATAGATGAATTTCAATTTTAGTATATGTGCTGTCAAAGTCAGCATTAGATGAATTACAAAAAATATTATTCTGAGTGAATAAAGCCAAGGCACAAAGAATGCATACTACTTGAGTGTATTACTATGCAATAGTTATATCAGAAAATGCATAACTATAGAGGAAGCAAACAGATCAAGGAATGCTTGGGACCTGGGTGTGGAGGGGACTGATTGTAAATGTACATAAGGGAACTTAAGACAACAGAAATCTATATCTTGATTGTGATGGCAATTTCAACATAGTCTACACCTGTCAAACTCAACAAATTGTGTAACAATTGATGAAATTTGTTATAAATAAATTTCATGTCAATATGAGAACAAGAAACGAAGTGTCAGGCACCAAAATTAAAGTTTAATACTTATTTTCAAAAAAGTGACAATGACTGTATTTCATAAAATATTCCACTCTGTATATTCCTGAAACATTTATCCCCCTTTGTTGTATTTAACATACACTTTAGATGTATGAGCAAATTCCAGGAGGTAGTAAAAGACAGGGAACCCTGGCATGCCACAGTCCATGAGATCTCAAAGAATTGGACACGACTTGGAGACTGATCAACAACAATACTTTGCATAAGGCTTTGCAGAGATGCATCTGGTTCCAGAAATGACAAGTGTTTAAAACTAGTGCTTTGTCAGGAAACAAGTGCTCTGGGACTTAAAGATGGAGCAAGAGACACAGCACATATACATATACTCCTAGAAAATTATCCCATTGATTTTCGTTACATATGCGCTACATTACTCTGGCAACACCAAAGGTAATCACTGCAACCAAAATGCGAGAGACTTTTTTTTTTTTCTGCCCCCTATGGTAAGAAAGAAACAAAGCAACTGATTCTTATTAAAATCTGAGTTAAGTAATGAAACACGTAAAGAAACATAACAAATACAAATGGAAATGTATAAACTGCCATTTCTTCCCCTCAGAGAAGATCTTGAGAACAGAATGGGAAAGGGGGATTACTATAATTAATAATAAACATTTAAGATTCTCGGTAGGCTAGGTGCTATAGTGGCTATAAGTTAAGGAATGGTACAAATCTACAGGGCTTCCCTGGTGGCTCTGTAGTAATGAACCTGCCTCCTAACCCAGGAGATGTGGTTTCGATCTCTGGGTCAGGAAGATCCCCTGAAGAAGGAAATGATAACCTACTCCAGTATTTTGCCTGGGAAACCCCGTGGACAGAGGAGCCTTGCAGGCAATAACACATGGGCTCACAAAAGAGTTGGACACAACTTAGCAACTAAACAATAACAACAACTAATTTGAAGCATATTATACCTAGCTTCTTTAGATTTCCAATAAGTTATCAGTATTATTTCATGATCAGTCCTATTTCTTCTCCACTCAAATTACTCCATTAATGAATGACTTTTTAGAATAAATGACTGTGAAGTAAACTGAAAAATTATGTAAGTCATAGGTAAGCAACAAATAAATTCAGGGTCCCCTCCCCCGGTTAATGCCAAGTTGTTTCTTGAGCATATGCAGCATTGTATAAAAGTCCCAGGCAGGTTAGATCATGAATCAACAAGTATTTATGAAATTCCTATACTCTAAAATACTATATTCCATGTGGTAGGACAGACAACAAAAATATGTGGGATCCTAAGGATTTTAACTTTAGTTTCCTTTAGTTGAGGAAACAAAATGCATAGATCCCAGTATACATCACTAACAACCGTTTCTTCTGGACACCATTGGCACACACCTGCTCCCTTATATGTATATGCCTATTCAAAATTTACCTGCCAATGTCTCCATTGACCTCTTGAGACCCACTTCTCTGAAAAAAAGCTAAAATGAAGTGTATCTTTTTGCTCTTAAAAAACCCAGAGTCTCTGTTTTTCTTTTTCACAAGTGTTCATTTTAGAAAATATGCACCTGCTAGAAGTAACAATGTAAAAAGTAAAAAGGGAGGCAGAAAAGGAGGAAACAGAAAAACTAGAGGGAGGATTTAGGCCTTCAACAATTTATCCAAAGAAGGGTATCAGCACTTTAATTGTATAATGTCATGAGCATAAGCTTATGAAAATTGGGTTAATGACACAAAGCCCTTTGAAATATGGCATAGCATTCCCAAATTTGAATTCTTTTTTTTAATTTTAATTTTTACTTTATTTTGCTTTACAATACTGTATTGGTTTTGCCATACATTGACATGAATCAGCCATGGAGGTACATGAGTTCCCAATTCTGAACCCCCCTCCCACCTCCCACCCGATATCATCTCTCTGGATCATCCCGTGCACCAGCCCCAAGCATCCTGTGTCCTGTATCAAACATAGACTGGTGATTCATTTCTTACCTGATAGTATACATGTTTCAATGCCATTCTCCCAAATCATCCCACCCTCACCCTCTCCCACAGAGTCTAAAAGTCCATTCTATACATCTGTGTCTCTTTTGCTGTCTCGCATACAGGGTCATCATTACCATCTTTCTAAATTCCACATATATGTGTTAGTATACTGTATTGGTGTTTTTCTTTCTGGCTTACTTCACTCTGTATAATAGGCTCCAGTTTCATCTACCTCATTAGAACTGATTCAAATGTATTCTTTTCAATGTCTGAGTAATACTCCATTGTGTATATGTACCATGGCTTTCTTATCCATTCATCTGCTGATGGACATCTAGGTTGTTTCCATGTCCTGGCTATTATAAACAGTGCTGCGATGAACATTGGGGTACACGTGTCTCTTTCAATTCTGGTTTCCTCAGTGTGTTTGCCCAGCAGTGGGATTGCTGGGTCATAAGGCAGTTCTAGTTCCAGGTTTTTAGGGAATCTCCACACTGTTCTCCATAGTGGCTCTGCTAGTTGCATTCCCACCAACAGTGTAAGAGGGTTCCCTTTTCTCCACACCCTCTCCAGCATTTATTGCTTGTGGACTTTTGGATTGCAGCCATTCTGACTGGTATGAAATGGTGGTACCTCATTGTGGTTTTGATTTGCATTTCTCTGATAATGAGTGATGTTGAGCATCTTTTCATGTGTTTGTTAGCCATCTGTATGTCTTCTTTGGAGAAATGTCTATTTAGTTCTTTGGCCCATTTTTTGATTGGGTCATTTATTTTTCTCAACTTGAGCTGCGTAAGTTGCTTATATATTTTTGAGATTAGTTGTTTGTCAGTTGCTTCATTTGCTATTATTTTCTCCCATTCAGAAGGCTGTCATTTCACCTTGCTTATAGTTTCCTTTGTTGTGCAGAAGCTTTTAATTTTAATTAGATCCCATTTGTTTATTTTTGCTTTTATTTCCAGTATTCTGGGAAGTGGATCATAGAGGATCCTGCTGTGATTTATGTCAGAGAGTGTTTTGCGTTATGTTCTCCTCTAGGAGTTTTATAGTTTCTGGTCTTACATTTAGATCTTTAATCCATTTTGAGTTTATTTTTGTGTATGGTGTTAGAAAGAATCCACTGTATTAAAATGTATTATACATATCCTTTTTGTTACCAAAAGGATTTTGATTGTACTCTAAGTTGTCACTGATGAGAATAATTAGAAAAACTGGGAGTAAGGAAGAGCAATAAAAAGGAGATAAATGGCAGAGTAGGTAAAGAAGTTATTCCATCAGATCCTACTCCCTTTTGTATTATGAGGAGACAGATTGCTGGCACATATATTAAGTATGCTTCCAGTATACTGTAAGATCGTTTCACTGGGATCACATTGACAGTGAGGTGGTAGAAATCAATAACTACATGTTATAACATTGGAATTTGACATAGGATCATATACTGAAAAAGACCTCTCAGTATGAATATTACCTTTGAAAAAGCAAATAAATACACAGCCATGACACTGAAACTAAGGGAAATAGAAAGTATAAGAAGTGTCTAATCATCAACTGATTATAATGCTCATTATTGCTTATTAAAATGTATACCATTCATCTCCAACCTTCTATATAGTGTTCAGTCTCTATTTTTTATTTTAGTGAATCAAGCTTATGTATTTAACATCCTTTTTAAATTTATGACCTCAAGGGTTTCCCTGGTGGTTCAGCTTGCCAATGCTGAACCCTAGGTTTGATCCCTAGGCCAGAAATATCTCCTGGAGGAGGAGATGGTAACCCACTCCAGTATTCTTGCCTAGAGAATCCCATGGACAGAGGAGCCTGGTGGGCTAGAGTCAAAGGGGTCACAAAAGAGTTGGATGCGAATTAGCAACTAAACAACAACAAAGAGAAAATGAGTGTTAAATTAGTGCAATGGCCTTGAAAACAGCCGAAATGAAATCACAGAAACATGAAATCACAGAAAATGCTAAGTATTCTAGCTTCAAAAGGGTAGATGATGATGCTTCAAGGCAATTTAGGGGAAAAAATTAGCATATTTGGATATGTTGCAACATGAGGCACTTCTGATGTATCCAGACCAAGATGCTGATACAATAAGTAGTTTTAAATGAGATCTATAGCTCAGGAAGGCTTCCCTGGTGGCTCAGATGGTAAAAAAAAAAAATCCGCCTGCAATGTGGGAGACCTGGGCTTGATCCCTGGGTTGGGAAGATCCCTTGGAGGAGGAAATGGCAACCCACTCCAATATTCTTGCCTGGAGAATTCCATGGACAGAGGAGCCTGGCGGGCTACAGTCCATGGGGTTGCAAAGAGTCAGACACAACTGAGTGACTAAGCACATTGTAGCTCAGGAGAAATATCTAAGTTAAAAATACTTGAATGTATGGGATAGAATTGTGGTGAATATCAACATTCAGGGACTAAAAGGATAAAGAGAAGTCAACTAGTCACGCAGTAAAGGAAAGAATGAAAAGATTAGTGTTGTAGACACCAAAGGAGGAATGGGAATGATGAGAACCAAATATATCTTCAGCACAAGTGAGACAGACCTGGGATCCTTGCTGCAGTGCTGCAGTGCTTGCACTTGGACACAACTCTCCTTGAGCAACAAAATACAAACTATATGGGACTAAAATTAACTGCATGCATGTGCAGTTAGGACAAATTCTGGACAAAAGGTACAAAGAAACCAAAATACGACTTGTCACTTCAAAATAGCCTGAAGCAAAAATAAGGTACTGCACATGCCCCCTGCACATTAAGGGGTGGGCAAACCACCTAAGCCACCCCTCCAGCCTGACCCCTGGAACCAACTCATGCCCCAGCTCAGGAACACGCCAGCAAGGGAAACTGGTGTTTGTTCTTGCTCCCCACTGTTGTTGAAAGGGACCCCCAATAAAGCCTTGCCTGAATTTCTTGTCTTAGCTCTGATCAACTTTTATTGATTAAGGAGGCCAAGAATAGTGGTCTGTAACACAGGTGTACAAGGTACACTGGATCAGATATTATAATATATTGCCTAACATTTTTATTATGAAGAAAATCTTGAAATATGAAGGATAAATATAATGAAACAATGCAAAGTTAATATAAAAAAACAAGTATCTGAAGTTTAAGCTCTGGAAAAAGGAAAAAAAAACAGAAGGCTACTATTGAGTCTTCGAGATAAATTACAGTGCACATAATATGCTTTGAGTTAAACACTCCTAGAATTAATAAACTGCCTAGTTATTCAATATAAATCCACATGATTTATACCAAAAATTCATTTACATTCTACAGAGGAAAAATATCTATTTTCTCCCTTCTTTCTAAAAAGATTTCTGAACTCTGGGAGAAAGTTTAGATGATTAATAGAGCACTGCCAGAAATTTGTGTTAAGAGAAAAAAATTTAATCTTTTATATATAAAGATAATACTTGAAGCCAACTCTCAGTAAAAATTATATTTTGAGGGTTTTTTTTCCCCCCAGAGAAATTACAAGCCATATTGGATTTTCTAGAACTTTCCTATGGGGAAGCCTATCATACTCTAATTAAATGGCTGCCAGGAGGTAAGCATGCCCTGCTTACTACCTGCAGGTAGTGTATGACCCGCTTCCAAGCGCTCTTCATGCTCAGCTCACCTCGAGTTCAGTGCCATGATAAACTTTCTTAAATGCCACATCTAATAATAATGTAACAGAGACAATATTTTGGAAATATTAAACTAATGGATGTTTCATCCTCCCTAAATTACGATGCCTTCCATTTCCCTGCCTTATCTTATCACTATCTATGAGATAAGATTAGGGAAATCTCCCGTCAGTGAAATGTATTCCTCATTTTCCCTAGTACAAATGAGAAACATACAGACTCTCCTTAAAGAAATGCTACGTCAGAATCTCTGTGCGGGGCACGTGGGCCCTGAATGCAAATGAATGCATGCCTGGAAGCAACCTAAAGGCCATGGATGCTTTGGGAATTTGGCAGACATAGACTAGAGACACTTATCAGAAAGCTTCATTGTTGATCGTCTCAGAACTTGTTCCCATGAGAGCAGAACCTCTGTGAAAGAAGTAGTTAAATCTTTAAAAAGACCAAGCAGTAAAAGACCATTTAAAAAAGAAGAAAGCCTAGCCAGGAGCTAATTCCCTTTGAGGATTCTATTATCCCTGTGAGCTCTTGGATAAAGTGAAATAGCAGTCTCAGGAGGAACTGCTCTTTGAAGAGACGAGATGAGAGTTCAGCTTCTGAAGAAGTGGTCCCTGTATAAGCAGGGAGAGCACGAGACGGAGAGGGAGGTCATCGGGCCCATGCTTGAGGCCCAGCAGGAAGCACCTCAGGAGCTACAACTTGCATCCCAGGGAACTTCATGTGGATGCCATCAAATGTGACCCCAGTCTGTTCCCTTTTGAGAGGGAAAGGCCAGATCACATGCCTCCAGAAGGGCAGTACCACATCATCATCAAGGTGTACACACCAGTGGAATTCAAGAGACAGCCACAGGAAGCTGTCCTCAGAACACACTGCTCTTGAGAATCAGAATGACCAGGGTTCAAGGCTGCTTTACAAAATCATCAGTTCAGCTCAGTCACTCAGTCATGTCTGACTCTTTGTGACCCCATGGGCAGCACCACGCCAGGCCTCTCTGTCCATTAGCAACTACTGGAGCTTGCTCAGACTCATGTCCATTGAGTCGGTGATGCTATCCAACCTTCTCAACCTCTCTCATCCCCTTCCTCCTGCCTTCAATCTTCCCAGCATCAGAGTCTTTTCCAATGAGTCGATTTTTCACATAAGGTGACCAAACTATTGGAGCTTGCTGTTAATAAATACAAGCTATGGGAGGAAGAAAGGAAAGAAGGAAGGAAGTGGGGCAAGGGAGGGAGGAAAGGAGGAGGAGGGCAGTGTCCAAAACTGAGCACCCATGCAGTGAGTTAAAAATTGTTCAGAGAGGGATTTGAGTAGAGAGGACTTGAAATAGCCTCCCACAAATATCCCAGGTGTAGTAGTATGAGACAGAGAACCAGAAAATTTTCCAGTACCCCTAAGCCCTTGAAAGGTGAGTGAAACACAGCTGAAGTTTAAGTCAGTAAACTTAAGTGCTTAAAGTCACCAAGTTACTACTTTGAGTTAAGATATGTTTGCCTTCAGAGACAGTTTTATCCCTCTCCTCAAAATCCTACAGGGGCTTCTAAACATCTATTTTGAAATTTTGAAATTCTCTTATCTGGCATTCACCTGTCTCAAGATTCCCAAACCTATCCTTCTTCACTCCAAGATATATTAATAACACTTGCATTGCTTATTGATACAATTAATTGTTGATATGAAGCAGGGCAAAGGCCAACAGAGTTTTGCCAAGAGAACACACTGGTCTTAGCAAACACCCTCTTCCAAAAACACAAGAGAAAACTCTACACATGGACATCACCAGATGGTCAGCACCAAAATCACATTGATTATATTCTTTGCAGCCAAATGGAGCTCTATACAGTTAGCAAAACAAGACCTGGAGTTGACTGTGATCATGAGCTCCTGATTGCAAAATTCAGCCTTAAATTGAATAAAGCAGGGAAAACCTCTAGACCATTCAGGTATGACCTAAATTAAATCCCTTATGAATATATAGGAGGTGACAAATAAATTCAAGGTATTAGATCTGGTAGACAGAATGCCTGAAGAATTATGGACAGAGTGTTGTAACATTGTAACACAGGAGGCAGTGACCAAAACCATCCTAAAGAGAAGAAATGCAATAAGGCAAAGTGGTTGTCTGAAGAGGACTTACAAATAGTTGAGAAAAGTCAAGAGAAGCAAAAGGCAAAGGAGAAAGGTAAAGATATACTCAACTGAATGCAGAGTTCCAGAGAATCGCAAGAAGAGATAAGAAAGCCTTAACTGAACAATGCAAAGAAATAGAGGAAAACAATAGAATGGGAAAAACTAGGGATGTCTTCAAAAAAAATGGAGATAAAAAGGAAACATTTCATGCAAAGATGGGCACAATAAAGGACAGAAATGGCAAGGACCTAATAGAAACAGAAGAGATTAAGAAAACATGGCAAGAATACAATGAAGAAGAACTATACAGAAAAAGGTCTTAATGACCCAGGATAACCATGATGGTGTGGTCACTCACCTAGAACCACCTTCATATCCAGGAGTGTGAGGTCAAGTAGGCCTTAGGCAGCATTACCACAAACAAAGCTAGTGGAGTAGACAGAATTCCAGCTGAGCTATTTAAAATCCTAAAACATGATAACAGTTAAAGTGCTGCACTCAATATGTCAGCAAATTTGGAAAACTTAGTAGTGGTCACAGGACTGGAAAAAGTGAGTTTTCATTTCAATCCCAAACAAGGACAATGCCAAAGATTGTTCAAACTACCAGATAATTGCAGTCATTTCACATGCTAGCAAAGTAATGGTCAAAATCCTTTAAGCTAGGCTTCAGCAGTATATGAATCAAGGACTTCCAGATGTACAAGCTGGATTTAGAAAATGGCAGAGGAACCAGGGATCAATTTGCAACATCTGTTGGATCACAGAAAAGGCACGAGAATTCAAGAAAAATGTCCACTTCATTGACTAGACTAAAGCCTTAGACTGTGTGGATTACAACAAACTGTGGAAAATCCTTAGAGATGGGAATACCAGACCATCTTACCTGTCTCTGAGAAACATGTGTGCAGGTCAAGAAATAACTGTTAGAATTGGGCACGGAATGAAGGACTGATTCCAAACTGGGAAAGGAGTATGTCAAGGCTGTATATTGTCACTCTGCTTATTTAACTTTATGCAGAGTACATCATGCAAAATGCCAAGCTCGATGACTCACAAGCTAGAATCAAGATTCCTGGGAGAAATATCAACCTCAGATAATGCAGATGACACCTCTGTAATGGCAGAAAGTAAAGAGGAACTAAAGAGCTTCTTGATGAGGGTGAAAGAGAAGAATGAAAAAGCTGGCTTGACACTCAACATTCAGAAAACTAAAATTACTCCACAGCAAATAGAAGAGGAAAAAGTGGAAGCAGTGACATATTTTATTTTCTTGGGCTCCAAAATCACTGAGGACAGTGACTGCAGCCATGAAATTAAATGACATTTGCTCCTTGGAAGAAAAGCTCTGACAACAAACCTAGACAGTGTATTAAAAAGCAGATGTCATTTTGCTGACAAAAGTCCATATTGTCAAAGCTATGGTTTTTCCAGTGGCCATGTATGAATGTGAGAGTTGTACCATAAAGAAGGCTGAGTGCCAAAGAATTTATGCTTTTGAATTATGGTGCTGGAGAAGACTCTTGAGAGTCCCTTGGACTGCAAGGAGATCAAACCAGTCAATCCTAGAGGTCACATCTATTGCTAGTTTCAAAATCTAATGAAAATCCAATAAAAATTAATTTTAAAAAATAAAGAAAAATCTTAAAATAATATTTTGAATAGTAAAAGATAATTTTAATAAAATGGTTTATCTCAAGAGATAGGAGAAGTCGAAATGCTGCTGGAAAGTGTTGTGGAGGAAGGAAGAAAATTAAAACAATCCAAGCCTATATTACATAGTATCTTCATTAAAATGTTATTGAGTTAAAAAAAACTAATGAAATTATGTAAATTTTCCCTTAATAAACTATAATTTATCTTTCTGTAATACAATTTGGCAATATATATAAAAGTCAATATATATATCAACAGAGGTCTGTATAGTCAAAGTATGGTTTTTCCAGTAGTCATGTATGAATGTGACAGTTGGATCATAAAGAAAGCTGAGAGCTGAAGAATTGATGCTTTGAACTGTGGTATTGGAGAAGACTTTGCAGAGTCCCTTGGACTGCAAGGAGATCCAACCAGTCAATCCTAAAAGAAATCAGTCCTGAATATTCAAGACTGATGCTGAAGCTCCAATACTTTGGTCACCCGATGTGAAGAGCTGATTCATTGGAAAAGGCCCTGATGCTGGGAAAGACTAAAGGTGGGAGGAAAAGGGGATGACAGAGTATGAGATGGTTGGATGGTATCACTGACTCAACAGACATGAGTTTGAGTAAGGTCCGGTAGTTGGTAATGGATTGGTAAGCCTGGCATACTGCAGTCCATGGGGTCACAAAGAGCTGGACATGACTGAGTGTCTGAACTGAACTATAAAAGTCTTAAAAAGATAGTTACCTCTGTTCAGTGATTCAATTTTTCCAAGGAAATAAAATCAAAGATAGAGGATTTATGCATAAATGTGTTCATCAGAACATAATTCATAACAGTAAACTACTGTCAACAATCTAAATGACTGTGTAGAGTCAGGAAAAGAGTGAAAATAATCTCAATTGAGGATGATTTTTTAAAAATCACTCTAGTATATTCTTACAATTAAGTATTATGCAAAGAAAAGGCAAAGGAATTAAATTGCCAATATATGTTGGATCATAGAGAAAGCAAGAGAATTCCAGAAAAACATCTACTTCTACTTCACTGACTATGCTATAACCATTGACGATGTGGGTCACAATAAACTGTGGAAAATTCTTAAGGCAATGGGAATACTAGACCACCTTACCCGTGTCCTGAGAAACAGGTCAAGAAGCAACAGCTGGAATCAGACACGGAACAGACTGGTTCAAAATTGGTAAAGGAGTACATCAAGACTGTATATTGTCACCCTGCTTATTTAACTTCTATGTAGAATACATCATGTGAAATGCCAGACTATAATATTTGATCACATTAAAATGTTTATTCACATAAGAGTATGTTCAAGACATAATATTAAGTGGAAAAAGTATACTATGTATTCATCAAAAGATTCCAATTTTGAGTATATATAAAAACTGTATGTTTGTGATTGGGATGAACCATGCAGAATTAGAAGGCCTGTACCTGCCCAGCTTCAAGACGGAAGAAAAGAGATGAGAGTTAGCAACAGAAACATAATAGTTTAATGGATAGGGGAATCTTGCATGTCTGAAGCAAGGTTCTGGAGAAACACCTCACTGTATATGGCAGAGGGCAGACAGGACATGGCAGCAGTCTTTGCTCCTAGAGACAGGGGTAGGTTGCTAGTTGTAGAGAAGTTGACTTAAGATTGGCTCATGGGTTATTAGGGAAACCAGCAGAGCAGCATGCCCCTCACCATGAGGGGCTAGATCAATGATCTAAAGCTAGATCATTCCTTTGGGCCTGGGGCAAGTATGTAGGAGGGTCAGTCATGTGAGTAGGGTATACTTGAGGCAGGGACTGGCTGAGCAGGGGATGTACAGAAAACAAGAGAACAGTCATCTTGGGTAGCCTGATCATAATATTTATGTACATGAAATATCTTGAGAAAGCACACAAAAGATTAGCTTATTTGTTCATTCCTTCAGTGTCCATTCATTTAAAACACATGTACATTTATTTACTAAATTTTCTAAACCAAACAGTCATTGTTCTCACCCCATGGGGTTGGTAGTCTAGTGAGGAATATACATTTACATGTAACTACAGCAAAATTATATGTGTACATTCATTTTTGTTTGTTTCTTAGCTGTCTCCATTAAAATTGCCAACTCCATTATCATAGAGATCCTGTTTATCATGTTTGTCACTGTATTGCCAGCATACACCAGAGTCCAGGATCATTAATATTTCAAGAATGCAAAGGAAACCCAGAGATTAAACAGGAGCATATTAGCAGAGGACCTCAGGTAGGAGGTTTGAAAACTTCTTTGAGGACAAGTGCCATTGAAAATAAGGTTCTGAAGGATAAGCAAGAAACAGGCAGATGAAGAGAGTTGGGAAGAATGTTCCAAGAAGAAAACAGCTACAGGGAAAAGAAAAAGTGTTAGCTGAATTCACTGAAGCAATGTTTATTTCACGGTGTTTATAGGCAATTTCTTTTTCAAATTTTCTTCAGTGAACATGTATTTTTGTGGTATTCAGAGAAACAATATTCTGAACAAAATAGACTTAAAATCTCTGACTTTTTGGAGATTACCCTGACTCTAAATAAATGTTTATTTTCTTACTTTGACTTGTCTTTGTATTTAACATACAAACTGAACAAATTATTGTAAATTCAATGTTCTACTCTAGAAATCTATTTCCTCTTAGAGTTCAAGACCTTTCAGGTCACTTGTAATTTTTTTCTTTTTTATTTCGTATCTTTCATAACACTAATACTATGCTGTATACCCAATATATATTTAAAAGCTGGTTAAATAATTTATATTGGATATAAACAGTAATTGAATCCATAAAACCTATAATTCTGATCTTATTATATGATAGCTAGTTATTGTTCCAATGACTTTGCAGAATTAGTCCCAAAGAAATCAAAGAGAATTGTTGAAATTCCTTTTAGAAACATTTTGCTGAAGAAATTATCTCATTTGATATAAATACTTATGCTTGAATTGGAATGAAAATTAATGCTATTTATTGTTCTAAAATCTCAGAAACAGATGTTTTATTTTCTTTCCAGGATAAAGAGGAGAGAAAATATATTCTTATGGTCAAAGTAACCATGACTACAGTTTTCAGACACATAACAAATGTTATTTTCATATATTTTGTGTTGGTTAAAATAATAATCTATTCTTATATATGAAATCTGTTCTTGGTGAAACTTCCTTTCACAATGCAACACAATGCTTAATCAATCCAACAACAAGTAGTTTCAGGAGTAACTATTTTTCCCTCAGTGTGGAACATTCTTAAGGGTGTAGAAGTGCCATACCCCAGAACGTTTAGAATTGATACTTTGGTCCCTTTTGGTATTGTTCTCTCCATTCTCAACGGTGAGGAATAATTTTCAGCTTCACTGTTCAAGGCCCACATCTGAAGGGTGGCACAAACATGATGGAGGTTGTTGGGGAGAAAGAGGCATAATATAGTCCTAGTGAAAGCCAGTGAGTCTTGCTTCCCCCATACAACTGGAATATAGACCCTCATATACATGATGACATTCCATAAATAGAGCAAATAAATGTGTACAATTATTTAAACTAACATCAAATGGACTGAAAAATGGGTTCACATTTCCAAAGGACCTCTCTGAATAAGATCATGATATTCTGCCTTAAGACTTTCCCTCTGTTCTTAGTAATACATGGTGGCTTTATGATTATGAGCAAGGCTTTCCCTATATGAGAGGTTTCAGCTCTGTTTATTTTAACTAAACTCTATGATTAGAACCATCCTGGTGAGTGATGTAAATCAAGGAAATGCTTTATATTGTGACAACTAGAAGCATGTGAATATGATTTCTAAAGTATTACAGTTCGAAGGGAATGGTCCTGTCATGACAAAATTCGAAATGGAAGAAGACTGATCATTAATTCACTACTGAGTGGTGAAGGAATTTTGTTTTACTATTTACCCCACAACTCAAAGAAGGTATGTGACCTAAAGTCTGAAAGAAATTGAAAATGGGGTAAAAAGTGAAAAGGATTTTTTTCATTTTCTTCTTGGCAAGAAATTAGAGATGAGATATTACAAAAGGCTGAACCACTGAACAAGATGTGGAGGAGAATGGAGACAAGAGAAGAAAAACAGAAGATGACAAGGAAGAAAAGGAGGTAGGCTAAGAAAGTCCTCATCAAGTGAAGTGGCATGACAGTTATCAAAGAATACATTCACTTTGGTTGTCAGAGGCCAAATATAGATAACAGCAGCCAGAACTGTGCAATTCAGAATTTTGTGTCTTATTGAAAAATGTTTGAAATTCAGAAGCCCAATAAGATAATTTATGAAGAATACCTAAAATCATCTCAGTAATGAATGGTTGCTTCTAAGTCACTTCAGTCGTGTCTGACTCTGTGCGACACCATAGACGGCAGCCCACCAGACTCCCCCGTCCCTGGGATTCTCCAGGCAAGAACTCTGGAGTGGGTTGCCATTTCCTTCTCCAATGCATGAAAGTGAAAAGTGAAAGTGAAGTCGCTCAGTCGTGTCTGACTCTTAGCGACCCCATGCACTGCAGCCCACCAGGCTCCTCCGTCCATGGGATTTTCCAGGCAAGAGTACTGGAGTGGGGTGCCATTGCCTTCTCCGAATGAATGGTTAGGCATCAAAAAGGAACAGGTGTTCTCTGCAATAAATACCACACTATAGCAAATAATTTACTCTTAGAATATTTAAGAATTCTTCTCATGCAAATACTAGCATATTAATAAAAGAAAACACTAATTGACTTCAACAAATGATCCTCAGAGCAATTCAAATGATCAAGAAGTAATTAAAAAACACGAATTGCTAAACTAGTAGGAGATAACGTTTACATTTAGTTTCATTTTTTAAATGAGGCAAAATCCACATCTTACTTCAAAGAATATTTCAAGAAATTTACCAGTGGAATTAGGATGTGACAATAACATTTAAATTCCATAGAAATTAGTATAAGGAAACTGCCTACCCTGACATTTCCCCACAGTTAAAGTAAAGCATTCTTATTTGTAATGACTAATCTTTCTTTAGTCCTTTCTGGTTTACAAAGTTACTGTATCTACATCACCGTTTACGTAAACAGCCAGGCTGCATGAGTGTTATTCATCTCTGCTTCACAGAGAGGCAGCATAGCACACAGGCTTTGATGCTAAAGTCCATGCTCCGTCACTGAGTAGTCTGTGACTCTGGACAATTTATTTAAACGCACTGAATCTCATTTTCCTCATGTGTAAATAGAGACATTTATCTGCCTCATAGGGTTATAAAGATTCTATGAATCAGTAGCTGTAAAGTGCTTATTATGAGTGGCAAACAACAAACTATAAAGTTACATGATTACTACAGGTAAAGTTGAGGTTAAGAGTACTGGATTAACTTTATACAGTTAATAAATAGAAGAGTCAATATTATATTCTATATTTTACATAAAGTCTAGCAACTTTAACGGAGAAGGCGATGGCACCCCACTCCAGTATTCTTGCCTGGAAAATCCCATGGACAGAAGAGCCTGGTAGGCTGCGGTCCATGGGGTCGCTAAGAGTCAGACACGACTGAGCAACTTCCCTTTCACATTTCACTTTCATGCATTGAAGAAGGAAATGGCAACCCACTCCAGTGTTCTTCCCTGGAGAATCCCAGGGACGGGGGAGCCTGGTGGGCTGCCGTCATACAGAGTCAGACACAACTGAAGTGACTTAGCAACAACTTTAAAGCCAAGCTTTAAAACTCAATCCAAATAAAGTAAAGCAATATATTATTCCTGTAAGAGCATATTGATTTTGGTGCAGACTTGGGCTCAAATAATAGCTCCACCACTTGGGCAAGTCACATAACACAATTAGCCTCAAATTTATTCAACTGTGAAATAGAGATATTAACATATAACTCATATGACAATAAAATGAGATAATGACTTCGTGAAATCCAAATGGAAGGTCTTTATAAACTGAAACTTGATTCTTGGCAATATTTGGCTTTGTTGGAAATATTTTAAGAGTTCCCAAACTGTTGTGACAGAGCTGCCAGTACAACACAGGAAATATAGTTAGAAAGACTTTAACAAGTTTGTTGCCTAATGCAATAGGTATGACTACCTTGGACAAACTCTGATGAACACCTGGTCTGGGATCATTAGTAAATGATGTGGTAAGGATTATGTGCTGGTGTATTTTATATTCTATTCCTAGCAAAAAGTAAAAATTAATGAGATGAATACCTCATTTCAAATACTGAAGTATGTAAAATGTATTTTTCAGAAAATGAAAAATTCTATCAATAGTATCGCGTATCAAGTGATTTTAGAAAACAAAAAACTATGGTTGTTCAATTTAACAAATTAGCACTGCCACAGCATAGCTAAGCATTCCAAGATCATTCCTTTAACTATATGATCCCACACATTAACTCCTACTAAAGGAAGATTTCAAGTAAATCTACTTGGATTAAAAAGTCCCTAACACTATATGACCATCCATGACTTACTTTACTTAACATAATGTTTTTGTGACTCATCCATATTACAGCATAGTACTACAGCATAGAATATATGGACTTCATTATTTTTCATTGCTGAATAATAAACCATTGTATGTATTAATATATATATAAAATGTCCGTATATGACACCTTTAACACCTTAAAATGGTTTAAGACAAAACACATATGCTTTGCACATAACACATGGCATACATCGTTTTTTGTGTGTTGAAAATCATAGACTCCTTCAATCCTACCACTCAATTATACAGAACTTTCTCACCAACCTTCTAAATTACTTAACTTTTGTAACTGTCTATAATGAACACAGTTTGACTCTTTGAGAAATGTTTGACATCAGTTTAAATAGATGCAAGGCATCTTTGAAATATGAGTTGCTGAGCTCCAAGTTTAGTTATGAAATAAATTTTATGCCAGAAACATCCTTGCCAAACAAATCATTTAATAAACTCCTGGATATGAATAAACATGTATGTTGGTATTTTCAATACATGTAGGTGTATTGGCTGCCTAGCACTACCATAACAAAGTACCACAATTTAGTAGAAACAACAGAAAATTGAAAAAAATAACAGAAATTTATTCTCTCATTGTTCTAGAGATTAGAAGTTTGAAGTCAAGGTGTCAGTAGGATAATGCTTCCTCTAAAAGCTTTAGAGAAATATCCCTTGCATTTTAATTCTCACAATACCAACAATCCTTGCTGTCTTGGTTTACACCAGCATTACCCCAATCTCTGCCTCCATCATCAAACAGCCCCTTTCCATGTTTGTATCTTTCCTCTTGTTATAAAGACACAAATCATATTGGATATAAGATCTATACTATTACAATATGAACTCATATTCACTAATTATCCACAAAGACCATATTTCAAGATAAGTCATATTCTGGAGGTTCAGTAAACACAAATTTCTGGGGCAGGAGACACTATTCATCCCAGTTCAATTCAGTCCCTCAGTTGTGTCCGACTCTTTGTGACCCCATGAATCGCAGCATGCCAAGCCTCCTTGTCCATCACCATCTCCCGGAGTCTACCCAAAGCCATGTCCATTGAGTCAGTGATGCCATCCAGCCATCTCATCCTCTGTCGTCCCCTTCTCCTCCTGCCCCCAATCCCTCCCAGCATCAGAGTCTTTTCCAATGAGTCAACTCTTTGCATGAGGTGGCCAAAGTACTGGAGTTTCAGCTTTAGCATCATTCCTTCCAAAGAACACCAGGGCTGATCTCCTTCATAATGGACTGGTTGGATCTCCTTGCAGTCCAAGGGACTCTCAAGAGTCTTCTCCAACACCACAGCTCAAAAGCATAAGTTCTTCAGTGCTCAGCCTTCTTCACAGTCCAACTCTCACATCCATACATGACTACTGGAAAAATCATAGCCTTGACTAGACGGACCTTAGTCGGCAAAGTAATGTCTCTGCTCTTCAATATGTTATCTAAGTTGGTCATAACTTTTCTTCCAAGGAGTAAGTGTCTTTTAATTTCATGGCTGCAGTCACTATCTGCAGTGATTTTGGAGCCCCCAAAAATAAAGTCTGACACTGTTTCCCCATCTATTTCCCATGAAGTGATGGGGCTTGATTCCATGATCTTAGTTTTCTGAATGTTGAGCTTTAAGCCAACTTTTTACAGTAACTTTAATACTTATTTCATGCCATTTCAATCTCTGAAGTATGACTTATCAGTAAAATTCTGTGATTCCACAGTTGTGAAGCCAAAATTGAACCTACGTCTAGCACAAAATTTTTTTCTCAAAATTACAAATTTTCTCATAGATACTTATTACCAAACCAGTTATTACTGTATATAAAAATACCTCTACCTCCTCATGCTTTTGTACTTTACCCATCTAATTTCTAAAGGAAACTTATTTGTGTGTGCAGCTCCTCATGCTTTTAGGAGATTTAAAGATTAAAGTAGACCTTTAATTTGGCTAGATGACTTTGACCCAGAACAGGACAAAAAAAGAGAAGGAAATAACTATATTGTTGGGATTAGAACAGGGGATGAGGAAGGAGCTCAAGAGAGGGTAATGATGAGCAAAGAATAGAATCATTCCTCCTGGAAAGATCCCCGGGAGCCAAACGGCTGTGTCATATGATAAAGTCATGTTTAACTGTTTAAGAAACCAGCAAACAATTTCACCAAAGTAAGTGTGCAGTTTTAAATTCCTACCAACAGTGCATGCAGGCTTGTTTCTTCACATCCTTGCAATAGTTATTATTATCTGTCTTTTTTAAATTGCATTTTCCTAATGACTAACAACGTGCCAGGCAGTTGGTTAGGTAGTAGGTATATGTCAGATGGCAGCTAGGTAGTAGATTATGTGAATAACACATAATCACTGCAAAGCATTTGTTGTTAGGGAAAAAGAGAAAGAGAGGGAAATAAAAGGATAATTCCTTCAATAGTAAATTACATGAACTCACACCATTACATCATATCTTTTACTAAGTAGTTTTAGGAAGTTTGAACACACTCTCCCATGAACAGAGTTTTCTGAAGATTCAACTAAATGAAGCTAAAGATTATATTCAAGTCATCAGCCTGTCAAGTATTTCTTCTATATACCTCTGATCTTTAAAGCAATCATGTAAGACATCCTCTCAACTACTTCATTCTCTTTGAAAGGCATTTGCAACAATATGGAGTACAAAGTGACTCTGCATTTAAGCTTCCTCTGGGAAAAATAGCCATTATTATTTTAAGAGGATTTCCACAAAGATGATTTTGACAATAATAGATTTTTCTGATGAGTGAAACCAATCATTTTTGATAGACTTTTAAAAATGTCAAATTTGTCCTATAAAATGGAGACTGAGGTAGATGATAGAATCTCTAGCAATCAGCAATCCTGAATGCTTCTCTTAAATAAAACTGAACAATTCTATACTTCTTGGCTTCTATGATTGCAAAGCCATACAAATGAGCTGCACACATGAATAAGTTTTCTTTAACTAAACATTAAATTACTTTTTCTTTTAAGTTTCTCAGATGACCTACCTCTGAACTCAGTATAAAGTGAAATAGAGGCAAGGAAATGTGGATTTCTGAAATTATGTACAAAGTTGGAAAATATTCTTAAAGGCCCTACCAAGAGGTAGGGAATTACCATCTGAGTCTTGAATCCATAAGAACTCCATTATAGAGATGAGAGTGAATAGGCTGTGAAATTCTATATATAAAATTATAATGCACATTTTTGGTGAATTAAGGAAAACCAGATTAGGCATTTTGAGAGTTCCAGGTAGGAGAATAATAATTTAATAGCAAGACCTTTGGTAAAAGACACATTTTATTTATTTACCCATTAAGTATTAATTAAACTTTTAGCCAGGCACAGTTATGAAAACAAAATACAGTTCTCTAGTTGGAGCTAACATTTTTAAGCCATATTTGACAGATACCATATTTACATAGGATTAACTCATTCAATCCTCATAATATACCTACAAGGTTAGCACCATTATTATTCCCATTAGCAGGGCAGTGGTAAACTATCCACCTGCCAATGCAGAAGATGCAAGAAATGCTAATTCAGTCCCTGGGTCAGGAAGATTCCCTGGAGTATGAAATGGAAACCCAGTGCAGAATTCTTGCCTGAAAAATTCCAAGGACAGAGAAGCCTGGCAGGCTATAGTCCATGGGGTCGCAGAGTCAGACACAACTGAGCAATTGAGCACACACACACACACACACACACACACACAAACCACACAGATATGGAAACAAGCTTAGAGTTGTAACTTGCACAAAGTTACTCAAACCATCTCTAACTGAATCAAGTGGCCTGCATCCCTAACCACTGAGGTAGCTATACTAGGTCTTATATTGCCATAATAAATGTAGGAATATTAAAAAGAAAGAACAAAACAAACAAACAGTAGGCACAGTAGGAAAGAGTACTGACTTTCCAGAGAGAGTTGAAAAAGCCTTCACAGACTAAGCTCTAAAAATAAATGAGAAATTTTCAGACAAAGAGACAGAGAAGAGGCATCCCAGGTTGACAGTAAATAACATATTGGAGCAGTAAACATTCATGAAATAACAGGAATAGAAGTTGTATAACAGGGAAGAACAAACCTGAACCCATATTAGATCTACTCCTTTAGCTCTAACCCTTGTGTTCTGTTGCCTGTGCTTAGTCATGCTGGTTTTGTAAAAGAATGCTGTCTAGAGCCTGAAATATATAGAACCCATTCTCAAGGCTCTGACCTTTAAAGTTATAACACTTTTCCATTCATTTAGAGAGAAAATGTTGCAGAGCAGAGAATCACATTTGTCTTGTTGGAGTTTTATAGGAACATTGTGACCAGACCTAGACAGACAGCTACAGAGGATCCTAGCACCAAGAAGTCTGCAACAACTAGCCATACCTTCTCCCCTTTTAGCATAAAGGAAGCCTGAACTCTACTCAGGTAAGATGGTTGTCCACCATCTTCTTGGTCTACAGGCTTTCCAAGTAAAGTTGCTATTCCTTGCCCCAACTCATCTCTGGATTGACTGGCTAGTCGGGCCTCAAGGAGTAGAAGGCTGGACTCAGTGAGTTTCCTATGGCTATTGCAACAAGCTACCACACACTTTGTGGCTTCAGGAATAGAAATGCATTCTCTTACAATTTTGGATACCCAGGAATCTGAAATTCCTATCACTGGGCAAAAATTCAGGTGTGCACAGGGTCATGCTCTGGGGTAAATGTGTCCCTTTCCTCTTCCAGCTTCTGATCATTGCCAACATTCTTTGGCTTATGGTCATATCACTAAGTTTTTCAAGATCAGTATCTTGCAATTTCCCTGTGTCTATAAAATAGTTCTCTGTCTCTCTCTTACAGAGTATACTGCCCTTAGAGTCCATTCCGTTAATTCAGGATAACCTTCCTATCTTAAGATTCTTAATTTAATTATATCTCCAAAGACCCCTTTTTCCAAATAAGGTAACATTTACAGGTTTGAAGAATTGGACCTGATGTTTTCAGGGGTCATTTTTCAGCCTACCAAAACTTAGAATCACCTGGCTGGTGGAGGTGGAGGAGGTATGGGAGGCTAGCAGGGTGTGTGGGGAGAGGTAACATTGCAGAAAATAGAAGAGGCTAGGCAGGTGAGCAGGGACTAGAAAATAATGATTGAATTGGCTACAGGAAAGTTTATCTTATAGGTGATGGGTACAACTGAAGTGTTCTGATTTGCAGCATGACACTGTGATATTTGCATGTTACAGAAAGATCTTTTCACAGTTAATATTTTGAAAAGAAGTTAGTAGAAGGCAGGAGATTTTAAGACTCTTAATTATTTGGGGAGAAAAGGAAGGGATGGATAAGATATGAAATATGGTTATTGTTGACTGGATGTAGAGAAAGCGATAGGAGGGAATTTAGGATAAATCATAAATTTCCAGTTTGAGCAAGTGGGTAGATAATGGGGGCAAGTGAGGATATGGAACACTCAGAGTGATACAGATGGACAGGATGAGCTTGACTTTAGATATGCTGTATTAGAAGTGCATGTGTGACATCCAAAGTAAGATGCTGGTTGATAACTGGATATGTAAGTCTGGAGAAAGAGAAAAAGAGAAAGATTTAGACGTTTAGATGTGTACGTTTAAATTTGGAAGTTTAGATTTAGGAACCATTGGCCATGATTATGGTTGAAACTACCAAATGGTCAACAAATTGATGTTAGTAGAAACTACTTTTTTGCTGGTACCAATGTGTTTCAAGGCAATTTCTCCATAATTTTTATGCTATCATGAATGCTTCAACTTGGTCATTGTTGAGTTTTAGCCACCTAGATTGTATCTAATTAGCTAGCTTTGTTAAGATACTGCCTGCATCATTTTAGAAAATTGTCTTATTAAACTCTACTTCAGAGAAAACAGACCGTTTACTTTTCTATTTACATCTGGTCATAAGTAATCAGGGTCTCAGTGCTAAGAAACTCTGTGCTGAATTCACCAGCCAAATCTTAAAAGGCTTTGGAAAGAAAAAAGTATTACTTGTATGAATCCTCTAGAGAACTGATGATGAAAACTTACCCTAGCCCAGTGGTCCTTAAAACTTTTCCATTCCATGACTGCCCAGGCCCTACATCATTTCTCCTACAAAACCAAATCATATAACTTTAGTGTTTCATGCAGCTGGGAAAGGAAGAAAGACATTATCATCTTTATGAGAGCACAGGGTGCACTCAATAAATGTTGTTGAAAAGGGAACATTAGGCAGAGACCGAAAACAAAAAGGCCATAGGAAGATTGTAGATCCCCAGGATTTAACAAACAGGGTCTTCTGTGGTGGTCAAATCACTATTCATAGATGTGTTGTTCTGGGTCAGAGATTCCTGCTCAGAGAAACAATGCCTCAGCCATTAGCCTCAGGAAACATCAATCACTCATGGTAGGATACACAATTAGCTCAGGAGGGATTTCAAAACTTAACTGGGTCAAAAATTGCTTCTAAGCAGGTTTCTTTAATTTAATCTAAACTAAAGCTTGAGAAAGTGTAAGGAATTCTAAGGCCCATCAAATTCCCTACCTACATTTCCAGCCCTTTATATCACTTCTTTTTTTCAAGTACAAAGTCTTTTGTCTCAACGTAAATGATTTGTGACTTGCTTCCTATAAGACACAAGAATTCCTGTCTATTTCCTCACACCACTTTTTTTACCCTGCAATGCCTTCCCTTCTCTCTGCTTTTGATAGGGATAAAGAGGGATAGTCAAATAATTAGCTTAGAAACCCGATTAAGGAATTGTAGATAAGAGGGAAGTTTAGGGGAATTTGGAAGACCACAAAAAGGCTAATAATCACTCAAGAAAGTAATGGGAAAATTCTGAAACAATGTTGGCTAGCTTGACTCATTAAACAAAACGAGACACTTAGCATCAAAGGAAAATTAGCTTGCTTAACAAAATCTAGCTAACTTGCTTAGCAACAAAACCATGCAACAGAAGCATGAGACATGACCCAAAACAATAAAACAATGGTGGCATGAGACCAAATCCTGCCCAGTAAGTTCAGTGAATTAATGACCCCCAAAATTCAGCTCCAAAGATATATTCTTTGCACAATGCTGCCAGAACATAGAACAACCATAGAGAATAAGGCCTACAATCTGCCCAGGGATGTCATCAAGTTAATGGCATCCAAGACATGCTCTGTACATACAAAAAAACAGTCATTTATGGAAAGGTGACTTTTCAAAATGAAAGACCCTGATTGTATTGGACCTGAAAATATTTTTCCCAAGTGCTATGACAGTACTTGCCTGATCTTATAGGGACAAGAAAACTTCCCTGACCTACCTGGGGAGGAACTGATGGTGGAAAGGTGACATCTAGTCAAAAAAGAGATCTTCACCCCCTCCTCTGTCTTCTTTTGATTATAATAAAAATGTAACCCACTGAGTACTCGGGGCAGGGCAACCCTAGCCAGCCTGCTTATGAACTTTACAAGCATGCTGTTCTAATAAATCACTTCTTTATCTATCACTTTGCCGCTCACTGAATTCCTTTCTGCATTGAGACATAAAGGACCGTGGTGCTGGAGCTCTTCGGAGCTGCCCCGGAACCACACCTAATGATTTCACTTTCAAATGTCAGTCTTCAACTTGAATTCTCCTTAATTTATATGGGCTTCCCTTGTGGCTCAGCTAGTAAAGAATCTGCCTGCAATGCGGGAGACCTGGGTTAGATCCTGGATTGGGAAGATCCCCTGGAGAAGGGAACAGCTACGCGGTCCAGTATTCTGGCCTAGAGAATGCCATGGACTATCCACTCCAGTGTTCTTGCCAGAGAATCCCAGGGATGGCGGAGCCTGGTGGGCTGCCGTCTAGGGGGTCGCACAGAGTCGGACAGGACTGAAGCGACTGAGCAGCAGCAGCAGCATGCAGTCCATGGTGTCACAGAGTCGGACAGGACTGAGCGACTTTCACATACCAACCATCAGTCATAAGGCCTTCTCAGTATTTCCGCCATAACTGTAAAATTTGGAACTCAACAAATGCTGTCCTGCATTTGTTTTATGTACCTGTCCTATGCCCGTAACCAGTTTAAAGGCCTCTTTGGATGGAGTCAGCAAAAATATCTTATTGTGATACCAGTGATCAGTAGGACTTAATAGATGAGGATGATAAAAAATCATCTAATAGCAGATTCTAGATTTTAGCAGATTCTAAAATCCTTTATTTTAGCAGATTCTAAAATCTTTTATTTTAGCCAATGAAGATGATTTTTAGTTTTTTTACAAAATTTTCAATTATGTGTAAATTTTTCCAATTCAAATGTCTACCTCTTTCTTATCAATAGTTTTATTTTGACAAATGAGATTCCTTTGCTATATTTCCTTTAATAACTGTACCCCATCTCTCAGATTTTAACACTGCCTGAGAAAAAAATTATTTTCTACAGTAACACTTTATCTTTAGCTTAATTTTTACAGTATCTCACTATATTAATGCATTTAGTAAAAGCATGAAAAGTTAAGAAATTGCCTTTTGTGGTATTTTATAAATATATATTACCTTACACCAAAAATAATACAATCCTAATTTGAAAAGTTAATTAGTAATATCCAACTTTTTAATATTAGAGATGCCAGCTGGGTGGAGACTTGTGACAATGAATGAAAACAAAAAACAGAAATTTTGATTATAGAATTTTTTTCAAGGAATTCAAGAATATTAATAATTATGCCTTATATTCCACACTTAACTAAAAGTATATTAGCAAATGAAACAGAAACAAAATTAGAAGATATCTATAAGATAATCTAACTCAGTCATTCCTAAAATGAAAGTGAAAGTGTTAGTTGCTCAGTCATATCTGACTCTTTGGACCCCATGGACTGTAGCCAGCCAGGCTCCTCTGTCCATGGGATTCTTAAGGGTATTCCAAAAAGAATATCACTAACAAAAAGTGTTCTGTAGTCACGTAACTTAAGAAAGTCTGCTTGCTATCTTCTCCCATTGGGAAAAGCTTATCATATACATCAACTCAAAGAAACCTCTTCAATTTCATAAATATATTTGACCATGGAATCTTTATATCAGTAATGTCTAATAACAGACTAGAAATCAGAGCTAGTAATCACAACACCATTTAGGAAATGCTGATTTAGTATAATACTTTTATTTTATAGACTTTTTTTTTTTAAGTCATAGCCGTTAAACAGCTATCCAGGTGAGACACTCAAGACAGCTATAGAGCTGACTCAAACCCAGGTCTCCAAATTCTACATTTTCTCTGTGCATTATACCTAACATATTTAATACAACTCTCACTTTACAATTCAGAATTTCCCCATCAAAGCTAAAATATTTAAAAGTGCACACTAACATATTCTTCGAGCATACCCAGAGCTTATCTATCACCCCACCTAAATTTCTATGTCTTCTTGTATATAAAATTTAAAATGTTGTAGATTCATAGACACAGAGAAGAAAACAGGTGATTTCCAAAGAGGTGGGGTAGGGGTGGAAGGATGAGTAAGATAGGTGAAGGAAATTAAGAGGTAAAACTTTTGGTCACAAAATAAATGAGTCATGAGGTTAAAGAGGGAGGGGACATACATATACCTATGGCTGATTCATGTTGATGTTTGGCAGAAACCAACACAATTCTGCAAAGCAATTATCCTTCAATTAAAAAAATTAATTAATTAAAAAAATTTTTTAATGTTCAGCATGGGGAATTAGTAAATAATACTTTAATAACTTCATATGGTGACAGATGGTAACTAGACTAACCATGATGACCATTTTGTAATATATAGAAATATCAAATCATTATATTGTACAGTTGGAACTAACATAGTGTTATAAAGTCAATTATATTTCAATTAAAAATTTTACTCAGAAAAGAATCCAAAAAGAATAGGTATGTGTATATGTATAACTGAATCACTTTGCTGTACACCTAAAATTAATAGAATATTGTAAATCAACTATACTCCAATACAAAATAAAAATTAGATTTAAAGAAATGGTTGAATCTGAAAGCAAATAACCTCAGACCTCTGGGATAGGTGAGATAGGGCCAGCAGTCCCTGAGACTAGTTTGACACATATCCAGCTCAGATAAAATCTTAGGTAGATTATGTTACCAAAAATCTCCTATAAAATTGTTTTTAATTTCCAGTTTGAGATTTTAAAAAACAATGATGGAGTTTTAATGGAGGCATTAAAGGCAGAATCCTTAATGAGGTAATACATGAGAAAATGAATTCAGAAGGAAGGTTTCTATGATCTGAGTAATCATGCATCCCACTTAATATATGTCCCTGGTATTAAAGTTTCAATTTGTGAAATTATACAAGAAATTCATTTGTACAAGAAATTCATAGCTTAACTGTTATTCCTATCATAAGTTACTTAATTTTTCACACACACATTCTCATTTAAAGGTTCTAAATATCTAAACCAATTGTATCTCAGTAGCATGAAGAATACACTATTTATTTAGTTTCATATATTCATTTAAACAAGATGATAATAACAAATTAGTCAGTTTGAAAAAAAATGCCAGTGGAATTTAGCTGGATTTGAGGGGATTTGGACTGTGAAGAAGGCTGAGCGCGGAAGAATTGATGCGTTTGAACTGTGGTGTTGGAGAAGACTCTTGAAAGTCCCTTGGACTGCAAGGAGATCCAATCAGTCCATTCTGAAGGAGATCAACCCTGGGATTTCTTTGGAAGGAATGATGCTAAAGCTGAAGCTCCAGTACTTTGGCTACCTCATGCGAAGAGTTGACTCATTGGAAAAGACTCTGACGCTGGGAGGGATTGGGGGCAGGAGGAGAAGGGGACGCCAAGGATGAGATGGCTGGATGGCATCACGGACTCGATGGACATGAATCTGAGTGAACTCCGGGAGTTGGTGATGGACAGGGAGGCCTGGCGTGCTGCGATTCATGGGGTCGCAAAGAGTCGGACACGACTGAGCGACTGAAATGAACTGAACTGAACTGAGGGGATATGATCTGAAATCCAACAGTTTCTTTTCTTAAACCTAAAATAATATAAAGTCATAAAATGTATGGGTTCAAAAATCAGAAGATACAGAACTGATAGAGAAAATTTTTATTCCATATAAGAATAACCACTGTCTTACCGAAGGTAAAAGATTTCTGATATATTTTTAAATTTAACATTATTTTCATTTTATTTTGCTTTGGGACACAAAAAGTGATATATGATTTCTTAAACCACCACCACCACAAAATAAGAGCATACATCTAAAACTCATGCGTGCCACATACAGTTATGTACACTTTCTACATAGTCACTCATTTAATTGTCAGAACAACCTGGTGAGTAGTACTATTATCATTTTTTAATTATTGAAACTGAAGCACAGAGAGTTTCAATAACTTCCCCAAGGTCACACAGCCAGTAAGAAGTGAATATATATGGGATCTGAATCCTCTAAGTCCAGCTTCAGCATCTATATTGTTTGAGCACATACTCTATGTCAATCACTATATTAAGTTTTTTGCTTAGCGAAAGTGAAAGTGTGTTAGTCACAGTTGTGTCCTACTCTTTGTGAGCCCATGAACTATAGGCCACCAGGCTCCTCTGTCCATGAGATTCTCCAGGCAAGAATACTGGAGTGGGTAAACATTCCCTTCTCCAGGGGATCTTTCCAACCCAGGATTTAAACCCAGGTTTCCTGCTCAGATTCTTAACCATCTAAGCCACCATTCTTTGCTTACATTACTTCATTTCATTGTGCTGATAAAACTTTACTTTTAGGATAAAATCAACAGTAAATTTCTTTTTCTTTCATTTGTTTCAAACCATTATAAAATGTGGATACACCCTGTGAATTTAATTTCCAAATAAATTTAAAATATACTCTGTCCCATCTGAAAAGTCAAGGCATTATTCCTTGTATTGCATAAGTATTTAAGCATGAAAAAGCTGTCTACTTTCTACTTCTCTGGTCTGTCTTGATTAAAGAGCTGTGGGAATTGGAGTATAAAAGAAAAAGAGATACCTTAGGATCAGCTCACCCAATGAGGGAGGCTGTAAAGGAAGGGAAGACAGAGAGGCCTTTCAAGGAATGGGTTAACACTCTCTATCTAGTGATAACCTGGAACCCAATGGCAATGAATTAAGGATATGTCCTCTGCTTAACTCAATGTCTGTGACAGAGTATGGCATCCTTAAACTGAGAAACCTCTATGTAACATTATCAATATCACTTGCCTTTCCTAAGTAGAGTTGTTCAGTCACCAAGTTTTGTCCAGCTCTTTGTAACCCATGGACTACAGCATGCTAGGCTTGCCTTTCCTTCAAGAGCTCCTGGAGTTTGCTCAAACTTATGCCTGTTGTATCGAAGATGCCAGTCAACAATCTCATCCTCCGTAGAGTTAGTCACTTCCTAATCAGTGAGGCTAATCTAAAATTAATTTTCTATTTCTGAGTAAGGAAGACATTCTCAGTAGAGGATTTCCATATTCTTTATATTCACAAGTAACACAGGTGTCCAACAATTTTTTTGAAAACTGAATTTTCTTAAACATGTATAATATTTGTGGGATTTCTCATATTGTATTCCTCTATTGAATATGTTCACACAGAAACATACCATGTACCTACAATAATTGTGTTTATGACTTTCAATCACATTTTCCATGTCTATTTATCTTCTCATCTCAAATCAATAGTGATATCTTTCATTAATTCAGAAAACAAAAACACTCTTTTGATTCTCTAGATTAACTATTCCTTAGGAAACAATGTGGCTTTAGTTTAAAGCTTCTTTCCCAGTCTACTATGAAATGAATCTAAAAGAATTTATCTAAAGGCTCTTCAGGGAATGGAGAAAATTCTTATCTATGCTTGTACTCCATCCTGAAAATTACTTACTCAGTAATGTTTCCATGTCTTAGTGATACACCGTCTTATTAAAAATAATGTTTCTAAAAACTATAGAATATCTTTAATAAGAAAACAGAACCCCAAAGTATATATGAAACATTACAACCATATATACGTAGAAAAGGAAAGATATTCCCATTCGAATGCATAGGAAAACAATAGAATGGGAAAGACTAGAGATCTCTTCAAGAAAATTAGAGACATCAAGGGAACATTTCATGCAAAGATGGGCACAATGAAGAACAGAAATGGAATGGACTTAACAGAAGCAGAAGATATAAAGAAGTGGCAAGAATACACAGAAGAACTGTACAAAAAAGATCTTCATGACCCAGATAATCACGATGGTGTGATCACTCACCTAGAGCCAGACATCCTAGAATGTGAAGTCAAGTGGACCTTAGGAAGCATCACTACGAACAAAACTAGTGGAAGTGATGGAATTCCAGTTGAGCTATTTCAAATCCTGAAAGATGATGCTGTGAAAGTACTACACTCAATATGCCAGCAAATCTGGAAAACTCAGCAGTGGCCACAGGACTGGAAAAGGTCAGTTTTCATTCCAATTCCAAAGAAAGGCAATACCAAAGAATGCTCAGACTACCACACAATTGCACTCATCTCACACACTAGTAAAGTAATGCTCAAAATTCTCCAAGCCAGGCTTCAACAGTACATGAACCATGAACTTCCAGAAGTTCAAGCTGTATTTAGAAAAGCCAGAGGAACCAGAGATCAAATTGCCAACATCCTTTGGATCATTAAAAAGGCAAGAAAAGTTCCAGAAAAACATCTACTTCTGCTTTATTGGCTACACTAGAGCCTTTGACTGTGTGGATCACAATAAACTGTGGAAAATTCTTAAAGAGATGGGAATACCAGACTACCTTACCTGCCTCCTGAGAAATCTGTATTCAGGTCAAGGTCAAGAAGCAACAGTTAGAACTAGACATGGAACAACAGACTGGTTCCAAATCGAGAAAGGAGTACATCAAGGCTGTATATTGTTACCCTGCTTATTTAGCCTATATGCAGAGTACATCACACAAAATTCCAGGCTGGATGAATCACAAGTTGGAATCAAGATTGCTGGGAGAACTATCAATAATCTCAGATATGAAGATGACACCACCCTTACAGCAGAAAGTGAAGAACTAAAGAGCCTCTTGATGAAAGTGAAAGAGGAGAGTGAATAAGTTGGCTTAAAACAAATTCAGAAAATTAAGATCATGGCATCTAGTCTGATCACTTCATGATAATTAGATGGGGAAACAATGGAAACAGAGAGAGATTTTATTTTGGGGGGCTCCAAAATCACTGCAGACGGTGACTGCAGCCATGAGATTAAAAGACGCTTGCTCCTTGGAAGAAAAGCTATGACCAATCTAGACAGCATATTAAAAAGCAGAGACATTACTTTGCCTACAAAGGTCTGTCTAGTCAAAGCTATAGTTTTTCCTGTACTCGTATATGGATGTAAGAGTTGGACTAGAAAGAAAGCTGAGCGGCAAAGAATCGATGCTTTTGAACTGTGGTGCTGGAAAAGACTCTTGAGAGTCTCTTGGACTGCACAGAGATCCAAGCAGTCAATCTTAAAAAAAAAATCAGTCCTGAATATTTATTGGAAGGATTCATGCTGAAGCTGAAACCCCAATACTTTGGCCACCTGATGTGAAGAACTGACTCATTTGAAAAGAGTCTGATGCTGGGAAAGATTGAAGGCGGTAGGAAAAGGGGATAACAGAGGATGGGATGGTTGGATGGCATCACCAACTCGATGGACATGAGTTTGAGTAAGCTCCTGGAGTTGGTGATGTACAGGAAAGCCTGGCATGCTGCAGTCCATGCGGTTGCTGAGTTGGACACAACTGAGCGACTGAACTGAACTGATACATGCACCTGTATATGTATAGATATATGTGTATATATATATTCATAAAACTTGCACAGCAAAAAATGCAAAAATTCATCAAAATGGTTCTCTTTTGAACAATATGTCAATAATTTTTTCTTTATTTTTCTGCTATTCTGAAATAGCATATAATCCTTTCAATAATCAAAAACTCAACATATATGTTATAGAATACTAACTTACAAGTCAAGGAACAAAATATAACTTCCTTCCATAGTACTGAGATTTCTCTGATCTAGCCCCACATGTGTGCATGCTAATCACTTCAGTCGTGTCCAACTCGTTGTAATCTTATGAACTGTATTTCACCAGGCTCCTCTATCCATGGGAATTCTGCAGGCAAGAATACTGGTGTGGGTTGCCATGCCCTCCTCCAGGGGATCCTCCCAACCCAGGGATGGAACTCGCATCTCTTATGTCTCCTGCATTGGCAGGCAGGTTCTGTACCACTAGTGCCACCTGGGAAGCCTAAATCTACCCCTATAGGCAACCAAACCTTCTTGACAATTTGGTGTTCTGCTTGGGTAGTTTGTCTTTATTAATACATATGAACACAGATGTATGCTTAATATAATTAGGTAGGAGTATACAGAAGATTTTTAATGTAAATTAAATCAAGTAAATTCTTGCTTAAAATCCTCTGATGATTTCCCATTTGAATTAGAATAAAGTCAAAATGTCAAAACTCTTAACCCAGATTTACCAAGCTGAATAAAATTTGGCCCCTAACTAGCTCGTTGACCTCAACCTCTAACCCTTCTCCTAACTCACTATAGGGCAGCCCTCTGCCCTGGGACTGAAAGTGAACTGACAGTTCATTTTGCCTGACACAGAGATCTTCACATGGCTAGCCTCTTCCTGTCATTAGGTCTCAACTCAAATGGCACCTTTCCAGGGAGGCCTTCCTCAATTATGCAATTTAATTTTCTGCTATCAAAACTTATCTATTTCTTTACTTGCTATTGTCTCCCTTACTAGAAAGCAAACTTTTTACCACTGTATCCTCATCACTTAAAATACTATTCAATATATAGGAAGAAAACAGTTAATATGTTAAAGGGATAATTACCTAAGAAAGGAGTGATAAGAATAGTAGCTGTCCATGGTAACAATTTTGGCTTCAGTTCAGTTCAGTTCAGTCACTCAGTCGTTTCCGACTCTTTGTGACCCCATGAATCGCAGCACGCCAGGCCTCCCTGTCCATCACCAACTCCCGGAGTTCACTCAGACTCATGTCCATGAGTCAGTGATGCCATCCAGCCACCTCATCCTCTGTCGTCCCCTTCTCCTGCTGCCCCCAATCCCTCCCAGCATCAGAGTCTTTTCCAATGAGTCAACTCTTCACATGAGGTGGCCAAAGTACTGGAGTTTCAGCTTTAGCATCATTCTTTCCAAAGAAATCCCAGGGCTGATCTCCTTCAGAATGGACTGGTTGCATCTCCTTGCAGTCCAAGGGACTCTCAAGAGTCTTCTCTAACACCATAGTTCAAAAGCATCAACTCTTTGGCGCTCAGCTTTCTTCACAGTCCAACTCTCACATCCATACATGACTACTGGAAAAACCATAGCCTTGACTAGATGGACATTTAGGACTCTACAAATATATACAGATGGTCTACCATCTTACCAATTTCATGGCAAAAATGTAGCTGATATAAATTAATATTAATACATATGCAAATAAAAATACTTCTGAATAAGGCCAAGACATGAAGAAACATACACAGGAGAGGATAAGACTATAGGAGTTTTGTTGATTTATAGACAGGTCCTTGCCTTGAGAGTCCCAGGGACAGGGGAGCCTGGTGGGCTGCCGTTTATGGGGTCGCACAGAGTCAGACACGACTGAAGTGACTTAGCAGCAGCAGCAGCAGCAGCAGCAGCAGGGAATAAGAGAAGGGAAGGTTGAGTTCAATGAGAGCAATAAAAAGATGAGAGTTTGAGTGATGATAGGTGACCTAAGTGGTGGCTAAGCCATGATGATATTAATCCAGAAAGTCTCCTTGCAGAGGGTGAATACTGGGTTCTGTGCTCTAGCATACAATATGCCAGGCAGCTTCTTACCCAGATAACCCCCAAAGGAATGGCTGCAATTAAAAGCATTTATACTCCTCAATTAAAGGATTCTTTTTGTAAGTCTATTAAAATGTTTTATTGACTGCATTATGATACAAACATGCAAAAGGAACTATTTAGAATGATTTACATTATTTCTTACTGTCTAAAAGATTCAGGTTAATCCAAATGCTGGACAATGACCAATGTCCCCAGAATTTATATTGTCAGGAGCTCCAGTATCAAGGTATCATAGAAATATTTAAAACTAGGAAAAACAAAATCATTTTTAAAAATCCAGTGGCTCAGTGGTAAAGAATATGCCTGTCAATGCAGGAGCACAGGAGATGGGAGTTCAATCCCTGGGTGGGGAAAATCTCCTAGAGGTAGCAATGGCAACCCACTCCAGTATTCTAAACCCCATGGACAGAGGAGCCTGGATGGCTACAGTCCAAGGGGTGGCAAAGAGCTGGACATAACTTAGCGACTGAGCAGCAGCAGCAAAGATGAAATATATAATATATTTTAAAGTGACTACATAAATGGAAAAAGAACTATGAAAACAAGTTAGAATTAAGAAACTGTAACATGCATGTTAAAACATTACTATGAACTAAAATTCTGAAACCAAAAGAAAGACAGAACTGTCAAGCCATTTGATATTACCTTTTCTGATTTTTTTCTTTTCTGATTTTTGAGGCACAAAACAAAATGATCTCCAAAAGAAGCATTTCTGATATGCCAACTTGTTTTTGAGGCTAGTTTAACCATATAAGAACAACTGAGTATGTACAATCCCATTGTATATAGTTGAAGAAATCAAGGCATTAAAATGAATCAGCTTTATTAACTATATCCAAGAAGTTATGTAAAAATAGTTGTCTTTGAAATGTCCTGACCTAAGGAAATTTAAAGATTACATTAAGAACTGAAATATATTAATATATCTATATATATATTAAGAAGAGGTGGCAAGAATACACAGAAGAACTGTACAAAAAAAGATCTTCACGACCTGGATAACCACGCTGGTGTGATCACTCATCTAGAGCCAGACATCCTGGAATGTGAAGTCAAGTGGGCCTTAGAAAGCATCACTACGAACAAAGCTAGTGGAGGTGATGGCATTCCAGTTGAGCTATTTCAAATCCTGAAAGATGATGCTGTGAAAGTGCTGCACTCAATATGCCAGCACATTTGGAAAATTCAGCAGTGGCCACAGGACTGGAAAAGGTCAGTTTTCATTCCAATTCCAAAGCAAGGCAATGCCAAAGAATGCTCAAACTACCACACAATTGCACTCATCTCACACGCTAGTAAAGTAATGCTCAAAATTCTCCAAGCCAGGCTTCAGCAGTACGTGAATTGTGAACACCCAGATGTTCAAGCTGGTTTTCAAAAAGGCAGAGGAACCAGAGATCAAATTGCCAACATCTGCTGGATCATGGAAAAAGCAAGAGAGTTCCAGAAAAACATCTATTTCTGTTTTATTGACTATGCCAAAGCCTTTGACTGTGTGGATCACAATAAACTGTGGAAAATTCTGAGAGAGATGGGAATACCAGACCACCTGACCTGCCTCTTGAAAAATCTGTATGCAGGTCAGGAAGCAACAGTTAGAACTGGATATGGAATAACAGCCTGGTTCCAAATAGGAAAAGGAGTCCATCAAGGCTGTATGTTGTCACCCTGCTTATTTAACTTCTATGCAGAGTACATCATGAGAAATGCTGGACTGGAAGAAACACAAGCTGGAATCAAGATTACTGGGAGAAATATCAATAACCTCAGATATGCAGATGACACCACCCTTATGGCAAAAAGTGAAGAGGAACTAAAAAGCCTCTTGATGAGAGTGAAAGAGGAGAGTGGGAAAAGTTGGCTTAAAGCTCAACATTCAGAAAACAAAGATCATGGCATCCAGTCCCATCACTTCCTGGGAAATAGATGGGGAAACAGTGGAAACAGTGTCAGACTTTATTTTTTGGGGCTCCAAAATCACTGCAGATGGTGACTGCAGCCATGAAATTAAAAGACACTTACTCCTTGGAAGAAAAGTTATGACCAACCTAGATAGCATATTCAAAAGTAGAGATATTACTTTGCCGACTAAGGTCCGTCTAGTCAAGACTATTGTTTTCCCAGTGGTCATGTCTGGATGTGAGAGTTGGACTGTGAAGAAAGCTGAGTGCCGAAGAATTGATGCTTTTGAACTGTGGTGTTGGAGAAGACTCTTGAGAGTCCCTTGGACTGCAAGGAGATCCAACCAGTCCATTCTGAAGATCAGCCCTGGGATTTCTTTGGAAGGAATGATGCTAAAGCTGAAACTCCAGTACTTTGGCCACCTCATGTGAAGAATTGACTCATTGGAAAAGACTTTGATGCTGGGAGGTTTGGGGGCAATAGTAGAAGGGGACGACAGAGGATGAGATGGCTGGATGACATCACTGACTCGATGAACGTGAATCTGAGTGAACTCCGGGAGTTGGTGATGGACAGGGAGGCCTGGTGTGCTGCGATTCATGGGGTTGTAAAGAGTCGGACATGATTGAGAGAGTGAACTGAACTGATATTTGTTTCTAAATATTTTTCTGTTGCAACATATGTTACTATATACAAAACAACTTAAGAGTAAATTACAAACAATTATCATAAAATGATAAGCTCTTGAAATAATACATTTTTAATGTATTTTAGGTAGCCAGCTGTCCACTCGTTGCAATGAAAAATGACTCATCAAAGGTATATAACATACTATAATTTCCTCTCCACATTCAGGTGACAGTGACAAATTGCTCAAGCTTCCACCTTGTATTCCTATCATCACTATAAGTTTGAAAAATCAATATACCACTTGCGGTCAAATATTACAAATACAACCTACATTCTACATGTGTAGATTACAAATAGAACCTACAGCTCTTTTTTTCTTCTCCATCTACCTTACCATTTTCCTTTCATCGTCACTCACCTATTATTTCCTTTCCCTTTTCACTTGTTCTCTTCATAGAGTTGTATGTATCCCCTTCCTGATACATACCAATCCCAGCCCTTTACCCTTGCACCCAAAAAGAATTTTTTACTCACTTTTCCAATACATTAAGCTACCATAGCAAGAGGCTGCAAGGGCTGACTAACATAAATTAGGTAGAGTGCAAAACCATCTTGGAAAACTGGGTTTGGTAAGGAGCAGGATAACACGGGGAAGAGGCACATGGCAAAGGGAATATCATGGCCCAGCCTGAGCAGAGCTGGATTGCAGAGTCTCACTGAAGAGTTGTGGTGCATTATCACACTTAGGCAAAAACATGCCAAAAATATAAAAAAGAGCAAGACTGGTGATAATCTTCATTTTTTGTTTATGGTTGTTTCTCCCTTCCAGTATAAAATATACTGCTCATCCATAGGATATAAAAAGATAGTGGACACCATTTTTCTTTTAACAAGTTCCCTTATAATTCATATTAATTTTGTCTGTTTTCAGAATGTAGAAGCTGAATAAGTAGGACCAAATCTCAGCTGCACCAGGAATTAAAATAAGTAATAAAAGTGCTTCTAGGAGTTCATTCAAATTAAATAGAGCTTTATTTTTACTAGTAAGGTAACTGTAAGAAGTACAGTGGATAAAATATTTGTTGACAGATACAGAAAACAATGTAACATTTTACTAATGAACACTCAATGGAGATATCATTTGCCTTTTTTGCATTGTTCACATTTACTTATTAATGGGTTATTAATTCATCCTTTTTAAAATATTGATTCACCTAATAGTGTGTAAAACAAAAACTGCATACATCCATTAGACAAAATAAAGGCTAATGTTTTATGTGTTAGGTTTTCTGTAGGCACTTGACACTTGGTCAACTCATTTAATTCTCACAAAACAATGTATGGAATCATCCTCATTTTACAAATGTGGCAACTGAGGCTGATTCAGAGAGGTTGGATATATTCTTAGCAAGTTATCAAGACAGAATTAGAATTCAGATTACCAACATGAATGCTTTTTATACCACTCTAGCTTATCTCCCTATAAGGAAGATACCAAGAAAAATTCAGAATTTAATTAGCATAGCCTGAGTGCCTAATGTATGCAAGGCATAAAGCAGAGTGTGCTGAAGCATAAACATTTGTTAAACACAGACACTGCCCTCAGGCAGTTTACAACCTAAAACAATAGATATTGGGAATAAACTCTGAATATTCATTGAAGAACTAATGCTGAAGCTGAGGCTCCAATACTTCAGTCACCTGATGAGAAGAGCCGACTCACTGGAAAGAACCCTGATGCTGGGAAAAATTGAGAGCAAGAGGAGAAGAGGGTGAAAGAGGATAAGATGGTTGGATGGCATCACGGACTCAATGGACATGAGTTTGTGGAAACTCCAGGAGATAGGGAAGGATAGGAAAGCCTGGCATGCTGAAGTCCATGGGGTTGCAAAGACTCAAACATGACTGAGCAACTGACCTACTATATATAAATATACACATATACATAATGATAATAAAAGGGAGAGATTCACAGATGGAAAAAAATAAGTTATCTGAATATAATAGAAATATTTCTGGCAGGGGAGGACTGACTAAACCTTTAGGAAGGAAAAAGCATTTGAGTTGGGCCTTAACTTCGACAGAATTAATAGTTTTGCACCAACTAGTTGCTAACACTTGGAAGAAGTATCCATTTCACAAACCACAGAGGGTACACATCTCATTTAGAATTTAGCTTCTAAAAGTCCAGGGTGGTTCTATACCAACTGTAATGTGGTTTCAGTTGCTGAGAAATTTGTTTAAGTTGAACATCTAAAATTATTTCTGTGAAATTGTGCTTTGAGTTTGAAAGTTTAGAAACTGGCACTTCAGAGACTTGTTACCTATAAAGCATATATTTTTTTCCTTCTTTTAATAAGTTTTTATTTTTATGCACAGGATAAAACTTTTTATCACCAGAAAATACTTCCAAGTAGATCATATTGATATGGATTTCACTATCAGTAGTAGAGTTCTAATTTTTTTTATTCCATAGTCCAGTGGTCAGTAAACTTCAGCAAAAATCCAGCCAACTGCCCATTTTCATAAATAAGGTTGTTATTTAATAAATTGCAACAGAGATCATATAGTATCAAAGCCTAAAATAGTCGCTATCTAACATATACAGATTTAAGGGACTAGATCTGATAGATAGAGTGCCTGATGAACTATGGACGGAGGTTTGTGACATTGTACAGGAGACAGGGATCAAGACCATCCCCATGCAAAAGAAATGCAAAAGATCAAAATGGCTGTCTGGGGAGGCCTTAACAAGTTGCTGTGAAAAGAAGAGAAGCGAAAAGCAAAGGAGAAAAGGAAAGATATAAGCACCTGAATGCAGAGTACCAAAGAATAGCAAGAAGAGATAAGAAAGCTTTCTTCAGTGATCAATGCAAAGAAATAGAGGAAAACAACAGAATGGGAAAGACTAGAGATCTCTTCAAGAAAATTAGAGATACCAAGGGAATATTTCATGCAAAGATGGGCTCGATAAAGGACAGAAATGGTATGGACCTAACAGAAGCAGAAGATATTAAGAAGAGGTGGCAAGAATACACAGAAGAACTGTGCAAAAAAGATCTTCACAACCCAGATAATCACGATGGTGTGATCACTCACCTAGAGCCAGACATCTTGGAATGTGAAGTCAAGTGGGCCTTAGAAAGCATCACTAAGAACAAATCTAGTAGAGGTGATGGAATTCCAGTTGAGCTATTTCAAATCCTGAAAGATGATACTGTGAAAGTGCTGCACGCAATATGCCAGCACATTTGGAAAAAACAGCAGTGGCCAAAGGACTGGAAAATGTCCGTTTTCATTCCAATCCCAAAGAAAGGCAATGCCAAAGAATGCTCAAACTACCACACAATTGCACTCATCTCACATGCTAGTAAAGTAATGCTCAAAATTCTCCAAGCCAGGCTTCAGCAATACGTGAATTGTGAACAACCAGATGTTCAAGCTGGTTTTCGAAAAGGCAGAGGAACCAGAGATCAAATTGCCAGCATCTCCTGGATCATTGAAAAAGCAAAGAGATTTCCAGAAAAACAACTACTTCTGCTTTATTGACTATGCCAAAGCCTTTGACTGTGTGGACCACAATAAACCGTGGAAAATTCTGAAAGAGATGGAAATACCAGACCACCTGACCTGCCTCCTCAGAAACCTATATGCAGGTCAGGAAGCAACAGTTAGAACTGGACATGGAAAAACAGACTGGTTCCAAATAGGAAAAGAAGTATGTGAAGGCTGTATGTTGTCACCCTGCTTATTTAACTTCTATGCAGAGTACATCATGAGAAACACTGGGCTGGAGGAAGCACAAGCTGGAATCAAGATTGCTGGGAGAAATATCAATAACCTCAGATATGCAGATGACACCACCCTTATGGCAGAAAGTGAAGAAGAACTAAACAGCCTCTTGAAGAAAGTGAAAGAGGAGAGTGAAAAAGTTGGCTTAAAGCTCAACATTCAGAAAATGAAGATCATGGCATCTGGTCCTATCACTTCCTGGGAAATAGATGGGGAAACAGTGGAAACAGTGTCAGACTTTATTTTTGGGGGCTCCAAAATCACTGCAGATGGTGACTGCAGCCATGAAATGAAAAGACACTTACTCCTTGGAAGAAAAGTTATGACCAACCTAGATAGCATATTCAAAAGTAGAGATATTACTTTGCCGACTAAGGTCCGTCTAGTCAAGACTATTGTTTTCCCAGTGGTCATGTCTGGATGTGAGAGTTGGACTGTGAAGAAAGCTGAGCGCCGAAGAATTGATGCTTTTGAACTGTGGTGTTGGAGAAGACTCTTGAGAGTCCCTTGGACTGCAAGGAGATCCAACCAGTCCATCATAAAGGAGATCAGTCCTGGGTGTTCATTGGAAGGACTGATGTTGAAGCTGAAACTCCAATAGTTTGGCCACCTGATGCGAAGAGCTGACTCATTGGAAAAGACCCTGATGCTGGGAAAGATTGAGGGCAAAAAAAAAAAAAAAAGATTGAGGGCAAGAGGAGAAGGGGACGACAGAGGATGAGATAGTCAGATGGCCATCACCAACTCAAAGGATGTGGGTTTGGGTGGACTCTGGGAGTCGGTGTTGGACAGGGAAGCCTGGCATGCTGCGGTTCATGGGGTCACAAAGAGTTGGACACAACTGAGCGACTGAACTGAACTGAACTGAACTGAATAAAGAAAAACAAAATCAAAATATGTGTGATACAGCTAATATAGCATTAGAAAAGGGCTTTATAGCTTTAATACATCAGTTCAATTCAGTTCAGTTCAGTCATGTCCAACTCTTTGCGACCCCAGGAACCGTAGCACACCAGGCCTCCCTGTCCATCACCAACTCCTGGAGTCCACCCAGACCCATGTCCATCAAGTTGGTGATGCCATCCAACCATCTCATCCTCTGTCATCCCCTTTTCTTCCTGCCCTCAATCTTTCCCAGCATCAAGTTCTTTTTAAATGAGTCAGCTCTTCGCATCAGGTGGCCACACTATTGGAGTTTCAGCTTCAACATCAGTCCTGCCAATGAACACCCAAGACTGATCTCCTTGCAGTCCAAGGGACTCTCAAGGGTCTTCTCCAACAATACAGTTCAAAAGCATCCATTCTTTGGTGCTCAGCCTTCTTCACAGTCCAACTCTCACATCCATACATGACCACTGGAAAAATCATAGCCTTGACTAGATGGACCTTTGTTGACAAAGTAATGTCTCTGCTTTTTAATATACTGTCTAGGCTGGTCATAACCTTCCTTGCAAGGAGTAAGCATCTTTTAATTTCATTGCTGCAATCACCATCTGCAGTGATTTTGGAGCCCCCCAAAAATAAAGTCAGCCACTGTTTCTACTGTTTCCCCATCTATTTGCCATGAAGTGATAGGAACGGATGACATGATCTTAGTTTTCTGAATGCTGAGTTAAATTTAAGCCAACTTTTTCACTCTCCTCTTTCACTTTCATTAAGAGGCTCTTTAGTTCTTCTTCACTTTCTACCATAAGGTTGGTGTCATCCACCATCACATATCACATATCTTTCTCTGACTCTAACCCTCCATTCTTTTTCTCATAAGGACCTTTGTGCTTACATTGGGTCCACATGGATAATCCAGGGTATCTCTCCACCTCAGGATCTTTAACTTAATCACATTTGCAAGTCCCTTTGCCATATAAGGTCATCATATAATCATAGGTTGTAAAGGTTAGAATATGGAGAAGGGACTTAATCTGTCTATTACAGCCATATTCATTATTAACCAAATTCTGTTTCAAATGTTTAACCATATTTTGTGACCAAAACCATGCCAAAGAAAAAGAAATGGAAGACAAAGTGGTTTTCTGAGGAGGCTTTACAAAAAGCTGAGAAAAGAAATGCAAAAGGGAAGGAAGAAAGGAAAAGATACATCCAACTGACTGCAGAGTTCGAGAGTAAAGCATCGAAAGATACGAAAGACTTCCTAAGTGAACAATGCAAAGAAATAGAGGAACACAATACAATGGGAGAGACCTGAAATCTCTTCAATAAAATTGGAGATACCCATCTTTGTCATGCAAAGATGAGCATCATAAAGGATAGAAGTGGTAAGGACCTAACAGAAGCAGAAAAGATTAAGAAAAGGTGACAAGAATACACAGAACTTTACAAAAAAGTCTTAGTGACCCAAATAACATGATACTGTGGTCACCCACCTGGAGCGAGACATCCTGGAGAGTAAAGTCAAGTGGGCCTTTGGAAGCATTACTACAAACAAAACTTGTGGAGATGACGGAATTTGAATTGTGCTATTTAAAATGCTAAAAGATGATATATTGAGTGCTGCACTCAATACATCAGCAAATTTGGAACCCTCAGCAGTGGCCACAGGACTGGAAAATGTCAGTTTTCATTCCAATCCCAAAGAAGGGCAATACCAAAGAATGTTCCAACTACTGTACAACTGAAATTCCCTGGTAGCTCTGAAATTCCCTGGTAGCTCAGCTAGTAAAGAATCCACCTGCAATGCAGGAGATCCTGGTTCAATCCCTGTGTCAGGGAGTACCCTGGAGAAGGGATAGGCTACCCATTCCAGTATTCTTGAGCTTCCCTGATGGCTCAGATGGTAAATAATCCATCTGCAATGTGGAAGACCTGGGTTCAATCCCTGGGTTGGGAAGATCCCTTGGAGGGGCAGGCATGGCAACACACTCCAATATTCTTGCCCAGAGAAACCCCATGGACAGAGGAACCTGGTGGGCTACAGTCCATGGGGTCAAAAAGAGTCAGACACAACTGAGCAACTAAGCACCATACAACTGCATTCATTTCACATGCTAGCAAGGTCATGCTCAAAATTCTTCAGGTTAGGCGTCAGCAATATGTGAACCAAGAACTTCATATGCAGAAGCTGGGTTTAGAAAAGGCAGAGGAACCAGAGATAAAACTGCCAATGTTTGTTGGGTCATGCAGAAAGCAAAGGAGTTCCAGAAAAACATCTACTTCTGCTTCATTGACTATGTTAAAGCCTTTGACTGGGTGGATCACAACAAACTGTGGAAAATTCTTAAAGATATGGAAATACCAGATCACCTTATTTGTCTCTTGAGAAACCTGTATGTAGGTCAAGAAGCAACAGATAGGACTGGACATGGAACAACAGACTGGTTCAAAATTGGGAAAGGAGAATAACAAGCCTGTTTATTGTTACCCTGTTTATCTAACTTCTATGCAGAGTTCAGTTCAGTTCAGTCACTCACTCATGTCCGACTCTTTGCAACCCCATGAATTGCAGCACGCCAGGCCTCCCTGTCCATCACCAACTCCCTCTATGCAGAGTACATCATATGAAAGGCTGGGCTGGATTAATCATAAGCTGGAATCAAGATTGCCAGGAGAAATATCAACAACTTCAAATATGCAGATGACACCACTCTAATGGCAGAAAATGAAGAAGAACTAAAGAGCCTTTTGTAGAGAGTGAAAGAGAAAAGTAAAAAGAAACTGGCTTAAAACTCAACATTCAAAAACTAAGATTATAACATCTGGTCCCATCAATTCATGGCAAATAGAAGGGAGAAAAGTGGAAACAGTGACAAATTTTATTTTCTTGGGCTCCAAAATCGCTGTGAACATTGACTGCAGCCATGAAATTAAAAGAACCTTGCTACTTGGAAGAAGAGCTATGACAAACCTAGACAGCGTATTAAAAAGCAGAGACATTACTTAGCCAACAACGGTCCGTCTAGTCAAAGCTATGGTTTTCCCAGTAGTCATATATGAATGTGAAAGCTGGACCATAAACAAGGCTGATCACTGAAGAATTGAAGCTTTTGAACTGTGGTGTTGGAGAAGACTCTTGAGAGTCCCTTGTGCTGCAAGATCAAACCAGTCGGTTCTAAATGAAATCAACCCTGAATATTCACTGTAAGGATTGATGCTGAACTGAAGCTCCAGTACTTTGGCCACGTGATGTATAGAGTACACTCATTGGAAAAGACTCTGATGCTGGGAAGAACTGAAGGCAGGAAGAGAAGGTGGTAGGAGAGGTTGAGATGGTTGGATGGCATCACCGACTCAATAGTCATGAATCAGCAAACTCCAGGAGATAGTGATGGATGGGGACCCTAGCATTCTGCAGTCCATGGGGTTGCAAAGAGTTAGACACAAACTTGGCAACTGAACAACAAAGCATTCCTCCCACTGAATGCTCACCTTACTGAACTAACAGCTTTGTCATTTCCATATTTCAAATATTAGTTCTTTTAAAAGTTTTGGCAAGAGGAAATTTAGCAGAAGAATAAGATTATGGTTGTATCACAAATTCCCAGAGCTGTTAATATCTGAGTAATTCCTTAAGTCATTATTATTGTTTGAAATATTCCCAAAGTATGTAGTAATTTTATTACAGGAGGGAAAGTTAAACTCCTATCACAAAAGCATAACTATTCTGGAGTTGAAAGATACCTAAAGTATCATCTCAATTTCAGGGATGACAAACACAGGATCTTCCTGACCCAGGGATCAACTTCCAGTCTCCTCCATTGCAGGCAGATACTTTACCCTCTGAGCCACCAGGGAAGCCCCATATAAGGCCCAGGAGGTTAAATTCTGATAATTTACCTCAATCTCTTATGGAGAGGAGAAGAAACATAAATTTACTATAAGAATGTCTAGCTGTACAGAAAGCTAAGAGCTGCTGCATTTACACAAAAAATTATTTAAAACAGTTTTTATTGAAATATAGTTTATTTACAATGTTATGCCATTCTTTGCTGTATAGCAAAGTGACTCAGTTTTATACATATCTACATTATTTTTTATATTCTTTTCCAGCATGATTTATCATAGGATATTGAGTATAGTTGCCTGTGCTATACGTTGAAGTGAAGTGAAGTGAAGTCGCTCAGTCGTGTCCGACTCTTTGCAACCCCATGGACTGTAGCCTACCAGGCTCCTCTGTCCATGGGATTTTCCAGGCAATAGTACTGGAGTGGATTTCCATTTCCTTCTCCAGGGGATCTTCCCAACCCAGGGATCGAACCGGGGTCTCCCGCATTGTAGACAGACGCTTTACCATCTGAGCCACCAGGGAAGCCCCATATATACGTTAGGACCTTATTTTATCCATTCTCAAACTAATTGTTTTGCATTTACCAACCCCAGTCCATCCCGCTCCCTCCTCCCTCCACCTTGGCAACCACAAGTTTGTTCTGTACTTCTATGAGTCTGTTTCTGTTTTGTAGATGGGTTCATTTGTGTTATATTTTAGATTCAACATATAAGTGATATCACACTTACCTGACACAGGCACACTGTGTGACTTACTTCACCTAGTATAATAATCTCTAACTGCATCCATGTTGCTGCAAATAGCATTATTTTTTTCTTCTTAATGTTTGAGTAGTATTCCATTGTATATGTATATGACATCTTTGTCCATTCATCTGTCGATGGATATTTTAGGTTGTTTCCATGTTTTGCCTATTCTGAATAGTGCTGGTAGAACCTAAGAGTATATGTATCTTTTGGTATAAAAACAGGCATATGGATCAATGGAACAGAAAAGAGAGCCAGGAAATAAATCCAAACACCTATAGTCAATTAATCTTCGACAAAGGAGGCAAGAATATAAAAATGGGAAAAAGACCGTCTCTTCAACAAGTGGTGCTGGGAAAGTTGGACAGCCACGTGTAAATCAATAAAATTAGAACACACTCTTATATCATATACAAAAATAAACTCAATATAATCTATAAAAACATTGAATCACTATACTATACATATGACACTAATGTAATATTGTAAATCAACTAAATTTCTATATAAAAAAAGAAAGAGGTCCTACAATGACATTTGCATTCCTGATGTTATTTTAAGGCTTTACTGCATACTTAATTATTGAAATTCAATTAATTGCTTATGATTATCAATAGAAGAAATTTCTACATATTGAGGTATGGGGAAGTCATTCTAGCTTGTACATGATTTAACTTGAATTCTATGCTAACTAAAACAGCCTGTTTGTGGCCAAATGCACATTGCTTTAATCATTAAAGAAAAAAAAAAAAAAAGGCTCATTGACCAGAAGTACAGAATGTCTACGTTAAAAAATAAAGATTAAATGCCTCCTTTCCTGGGACAAAATAAAAAATTCAAAATGGCTTAAAGACTGAAATATAAGACATGATACCATAAAACTCCTAGAAAAGAACATAGACAAAACATTTCTGACATTAATCACACCAAAGTTTGCGTAGGTCACTCTTCCAAGAATTTGTTAATCTCAGGTTCAGGTTGATTTCTTATTTAGCCATCTCAGCTTCTTAACTATTGAAGCAAATACTAAGACAGTTTTCTAAATATCTAGAGGAATTCCAGATAAAAATTCATCAGACTCAACGAAAATAGACATATTTGCCAAAATGCTACACATGATAGTTAACAGGCCACATAAGTGAGGTTCTACTGTTGCTGTTCTGATGACTGGCTAGGAAAAAGCTGTGAAAGTCTTTAGGCTCTATAAGTAATATTGCTTCTGGTTTCCCTGGAGACAAGGCAATTAGCTCAGTGGTCTAATGGAAGCCTAAGATAAGAATCTTGTAACATATGTGCATGGCATGAAAGTGCTTTTAAGAAAATCAGTGTATCTTCACTTTATTTCTTAAAAGCCAAAGCAATCTTGAGAAAGAAGAATGGAACTGGAGGAATCAACCTGTTTGACTTCAGGCTCTACTACAAAGTCACAATCATCAAGACAGTATGGTACTGGCACAAAGACAGAAATATAGATCAACGGAACAAAACAGAAAGCCCAGAGATAAATCCATGTACCTATGGACACCTTATCTTTGACAAAGGAGGCAAGAATATAGAATGGATTAAAGACAATCTCTTTAACAAGTGGTGCTGGGAAAACTGGTCAACCACTCCTAAAAGAATGAAACTAGAACACTTTCTAACACCATACACAAAAATAAACTCAAAATAGATTAAAGATCTAAATGTAAGACCAGAACACAGGCAAAACACTCTCCAACATAAACCACAGCAGGATCCTCTATGACCCACCTCCCAGAATATTGGAAATAAAAGCAAAAATAAACAAATGGGACCTAATTAAACTTAAAAACTTCTGCACAACAAAGGAAACTATAAGCAAGGTGAAAAGACAGCCTTCAGAATGGGAGAAAATAATAGCAAATGAAGCAACTGACAAAGAATTAATCTCAAAAACATACAAGCAACTCCTGCAGCTCAATTCCAGAAAAATAAATGACCCAATCAAAAAACGGGCCAAAGAACTAAACAGACATTTCTCCAAAGAAGACATACAGATGGCTAACAAACACATGAAAAGATGCTCAACATCACTCATTATCAGAGAAATGCAAATCAAAACCACAGTGAGGTACCATTTCATGCCAGTCAGAATGGCAGCGATCCAAAAGTCTACAAGCTATAAATGCTGGAGAGGGTATGGAGAAAAGGGAACCCTCTTATACTGTTGGTAGGAATGCAAACTAGTACAGCCACTATGGAGAACAGTGTGGAGATTACTTAACAAACTGTAAATAGAACTGCCATATGACCCAGCAATCCCACTGTTGGGCATACACACCAAGGAAACCAGAATTGAAAGAGACACGTGTACCCCAATGTTCATCTCAGCACTGTTTATAATAGCCAGGACATGGAAACAACCTAGATGTCCATCAGCAGATGAATGGATAAGAAAGCCATGGTACATATACACAATGGAGTATTACTCAGCCAGTAAAAAGAATACATTTGAATCAGTTCTAATGAGGTGGATGAAACTGGAGCCTATTATACAGAGTGAAGTAAGTCAGAAAGAAAAATACCAATACAGTATACTAATGCATATATATGGAATTTAGAAAGATGGTAACGATAACCCTGTATGCGAGACAGCAAAAGAGACACAGATGTATAGAACAGTCTTTTGGACTCTGTGGGAGAGGGCGAGGGTGGGATGATTTGGGAGAATGGCATTGAAACATGTATATTATCATATGTGAAATGAATCGCCAGTCCAGGTTCGATACGTGAGACAGGGTGCTCAGGGCTGGTGCACTGGGATGACCCAGAGGGATGGTATGGGGAGGGAAGTGGGAGGGGGGTTCCGGATGGGGAACACGAGTGCCCCCGTGGCAGATTCATACATTCATGTCGATGTATGGCAAAACCACCACAATATTGTAAAGTAATTAGCCTCAAATTAAAATAAATAAATTTATATTAAAAAAGCACCTAAATTAAATTATACTGTATCTAGTGCTACCTATTCCTTTCAACAAATACCAGAATCTCTTGGATAGATTTGAAAGGTTAGTTTGATTACTAAATATATGTTAGGCTTATTCTTTTTTCTAATTATAGACAATGTAAACATGAAGTGGAAATTAAAATATAAAGATTTTGGATAGGCCAATAAGAACTGCTATTGATATGTGACTAAGCCTCTCAATAAATAAAGAATAAAGTATTCATATTTCCAGAAATAACCAGATACTTTGATATGAAGGAAAGAATGTGTTCATTTTTACTTACAGAACAGATAAAAAAGATGGCTTTACATGTGTATGTATGTGTGTTATGTAAATTTCATTCCCATACTAGCAAAATTTCTGACTACTTCTTTAATAAACCAATTTGATAGTAAAGACTAGAGCATATATATGATGTTCAAGGCTCTTCCCACTGTACAGGTAGGGTACAGATGTCTAGGGAAAATCTCAGCAACTTGAGGGTAGGTCAAAACATAAAATTTTTGGTGGCTGTAAAAATATTGTTAATAAAAATAGCTTAATTCATCCTATTAATAGAAGTAAATAAGTATCCCAAGAGAAAACAGGAAATATAAAGAAAATAAAAATTACACCATTCAGGGAGAAGCATTAAACATTTCTCTGAATATACTGCAATTTCATACCCAAACACATATATGTATGATTTTATATAAATTGGATCACAGGTATAAACCTAGTCTGAAATGTTTGCTTTTCTCTTTTTCTTAAAAGAATATTATCAGGTATATCTTTTCATTTCAATAAATAAGGAACTACATAATCATTTTTATGACTTCAGAGTGTTCTTTCACAGAATGCTCCATAATCTATTTAACCAAATCCTTACTATAAGACATTAATCTTGTTTATGATTATTTTTGCTACAATAAACCTTGATAAACATTTTATACATCCATCTTGTTTACCAACTTGTTCAACTGTCTTTGAGGTAAATTGCCTACAATTAATTCTAATTGTCAGCAGTTAGAAGTGCTGGTTAAGAGAGTATGCATATTTTAAACTCATACCTAACAGAAAGTTTGCCCAACCCTTTTGAAAGCAATTTTTCAGTAAGTATTAAGATCCTTAGATGGGCCCGGGGAGGAGGGAGTGGTCTTCTGAGCTGTGGCAGTGTGGCCTGGTGAGGAGGATGGGTGAAGTAGAGAGAACAGTTACCCTGCTCTGAGGGTGGGACTGTTGCATGACATAGACAAAGGTCTGTGTAATAAGCCCAGGTCACAATGGGCAGGAGAGGATAAAAGGGGCCCCTCAAGGTAGTTTAGGCTTAGTTGAAAGGTACAGTTTCTGGAGGAGAGATGCAATGGGATTATGATTGAATACCAATATCTGTGCATCTTAATATCTGTGCACCCTGACATACTGGGACCCTGTTAACTGCATACCTTTATATCTGCACACCCTGACATCTACTGGAAGCCTGGCTTCTGCATGCCCTGAAATCTCCATGCTCTAGGCAGAGCACAGTCAGGTCCAGAAGAAACTGTCTCTAGCACTGAGTAGTCGGTAATCAGCTCCCACACCTTGCCCTCAGTCACTCAGAGGCAAAGTCTGCAGGAGACCACTGTTAGCCCAACTGCTGGAGAGACCAGGGAAACAGGACGCTCTACAAGATGTGGCAAGGAAGGCTTGGGGAAGGCTCTAGGAGCTATCTTTATAAAAGTTAGTGAAGAACAGCCAATTTACATTAGCATACTACTCAGCCAAAAGCAGTCTTGCCATGAGTATGTTTAATACCTCCATGGGGAAACTGCAGCGACAACTGTACAAGGGGAAGTACCCTATATTCCAATATGCACCAGTGTTTGAGAGTGACTTTATACAGGTCAGCAGGAAAGGAGAAGTGATTGATGTGCACAACCGGGCCCAAATGGTGACTGTGGGCATCGTTCGTACCAGCCCCCTCCTCACACTGCCTGATGTCATGCTGCTGGCCCAACCAGCTGCTATCTGTGATGACTCTAACAGGCACAGCCCTGCTGCCCGGAAGAGAGGTAAAAAGCCTACACAGATCTTAGAGCTAACCAGGCTGCTTCCCTTGAAGTTTGTAGAGATATCCATTCATAACAGTAAAAAACAACAGCTCTGCCTGAAGCTTGCCACTGGCTGCTCTTTTTACCTTCAGCTGTGTCCCCCTACAGATAGAGGGGATCTTTTTATTCAGTGGAAAAAACTCATTTATATCCTGAGACCATCAGTAAACGCTCACAGCAGAACCCGGGCCACCCCAGTTAGGAACATTCTGGACATAACTGGATTTAAGAAAAGAGAAGAAATGCCCAGTGGTAAGTCTCAAAAAGATGGGGCCAGGGTGCTTAGGGAGAACAGCTAAAAGTCCTTCAGAGGCTTTGATACTGAGGCTTATCTGGAAAATACTCTAAGTTTTGGAAGGACTCAAGGCCAAAGGAGCCTCATCTGGAGGCCATGGTACCCTAAGGAGGTTCCTAGCACTTCTCCAAAGAGTTCCCCAAGGCTATATTGCAGAGATTTGTTAGCTGTCAGCAACCATTAATTTCATATCCAGTATCATATTGCCACCTGCAGCAGCCTGACCACCCAATCTATTCTTGAACATATACTCCAACCCAGGTAGGTGGACATTTTTCAGAATGTGTGTCTCCTCAAGACTGCCATGTACTGATTTTTGTATTAATCAGTGACAGTGAGATGTGCATAATTTGTTAGTACCTATCAAAACACTGGGCTTCCCAGGTGGTACAGCGCTAAAGAATCCACGTACCGATACAGCAGATGCAAGAGATGCAGGTTCAGTCGCTGGGTTGGGAAGATCTCCTGGAACAGGAAACGATAACCGCCCCCCATCCCCTGTCAACATTCTTGCCTGGAAAATTCCATGGCCAGAGGAGCCTGGTGGGCTACAGTCCACGGGTTCACAAAGAGTTAAACCTGGTTGAGCACACACACACACATACATCAAATTATTAAAGCACATATCGCCTGACCAGGATAAATACTAACAAAAGTGTATTTTAATAAATATTCCACAAACTGTCCCAGCAAAACTGGAGTGGTCACTGTAGAGACACTGTAGGAGAACTTCTTGTATCAAATGGCAGAGTAGAATTGAAAGCTCAAAATTCTCACTATAAGCTCTTGTTGTTTAACTACAGAAAGAGAAGGAAGCAGTTTTACTGGTATCACTTTCTTTACTTATCTTCCCCTAGGCAAATGCTACCTTTTTCTATGGAAGAAATCAAGATCGAGTGAGCATTCAGAGCCTTTACATAAACCTTGATGAGTTTAGAGCCACTTAGTATGATTATGGAGAAGGCAATGGCACCCCACTCCAGTACTCTTGCCTGGAAAATCCCATGGGCAGAGGAGCCTGGTGGGCTGTAGTCCATGGGGTCGCTAAGAGTCGGACATGACTGAGCGACTTCACTTTCACTTTTCACTTTCATGCACTGGAGAAGGAAATGGCAATCCACTCCCAGTGTTCTTGCCTGGAGAATCCCAGGGATGGGGGAGCCATCCCTGCCGTCTATGGGGTCAAACAGAGTCGGACATGACTGAGCGACTTAGCAGCAGCAGCAGTATGATTATGCTGGGGAAGAATGAATTTAACATGCATCCCACTACACTGCCTTCAAAAGTTCATATACTTCTGCAATTACAAAGCCTTCAAATCCTGATACAAGGAGCAATTGTAACAACAGGCATCACCACTAGTGTTGTGGATGTGACTGTAACCGTGTCTGCAGACTCAGAAGAGAAATAACAGCCCAGCAGAAGCAACCTTCAGAGATTCAGGAGGAAGCCCAGTCAGCATGGTCATTATAGTTAATTTCAACATGTCTTATGATTGTTGTTAGCAAGGACTGCAAGTCCTCGTGTTCTCAGAGGGTACTTCCAGCCCATCAGTAAGAGCTGTTGGCCTCTCCCCACGGGGAAGCATGAGTATGGGGATTGCAGGAGTGGAGACTACTGGTAAGCCTGTTCCAAAAACAGTTAAAGGCTTAGTATCCAGACTCCTCATCTCAACCTTACAGAGTGAAGGCTACATGAGTAAGCAGGGTGGTGAACAGAGGGTCTCCACCCATCAGGATTAACTCTTTAGGCAAGAGCCTCAAAGCCCTTAAAGCTGCACACGGTGCAGAGGTGGTTCATCTGAGACTGTGGAGGAAAGCAATAAATCATCCACCACAATACAACTCCATACATATTCTCTGCTCAAATAACATATGCTCTGCTAACAAGATAGTGTAGTAGTGAAACTAAATAGGAATTTATAATCAGGCTCTGAACTATCTGTAGCCTTCCCTTCACTTGATATTTGTGATTAAATGAACAGGTGACAGAATAAAATGCTAAAGATTACTCTCAAAAATTTCGATCTATCTATGATCTACATTTATTAGCCAAAGAAATTTCTAAAACTTACAAAATAAATAACAAAGGACAGAAGCAACTGATAGGAGGCAGAACAACATAAATGAGGCCTAGAAAGCAACATAACACCTAACTATGACCTTCAGTAGGTTACCTGTTTCTTTTAGATAGTTACATGTAAAATATCTGGCATCACTGTAGGCATTGTGTAAACAGTGTGTGTGCGTATTCAGTTGTGTCCGACTCTTTGCAACCCTCTGGACTATAGCCTGCCAGGCTCCTCTCTCCATGGGATTTCCCAGGCAAGAATCCTGGAGTTGGTTGCCATGTCCTACTCCAGGGAATATTCCAAACCCAGGGATAGAACCCGCATTGCCTGTGTTTCCTGAACAGGCAGACTCCTTATCCACTGAGTCACCTGGGAAGCCTGAGAGAGAGACAAGGATTGTAAATAACAGGCAGAGGCAGAAGTGAAATGCCATGGAAGCCAGGGAACTGGGGTGAGAGTATACCTAACTCCAGAGGAGAAGGTTTAGACAAAAAAGCAGATGAGTCTTTAGGTGAGTCTTGAAAGAATAGAAATTCATTAGAGAAAAAACAAGATGCACATAAGTCATTCCAACATCTGCAAAAGCAACAAAGCTTAGCAAGATGCCTACAGCACAAAAAGCCCAAGGTATATGGGATTACAGTTCTTATTAAACAGCACTGTTCTTTATTTGTTCAGATTGTATTTATTGCATTCACTGAACTCAAGTAGCAAAATTCTTCTCTGTTCTTATCTCATCTTCATTCAAAAGTTTCCCTTCCCCCACACTTTCATGACTTCAGTTTCCTATAGCCAGACAATACCTGATCTCACTGTAGCTTTTTGTGAGCATATCAGTCAATCAAATATTTCAGATTTGGATATGCCATTTGAGCAAACACCAGATACAGTTTTATATTTTATTCCCAGCACCTTTATTGGATTGTCTCCTGTTTAGACGGTTCCCAAGTACTCCTGCGACAACACAAATGGGAGAGCTATAAAGTATAATTCCCATGTTCATTCTTGGGCCTTATCTAATAGTTGATTATCTGCTCTAGAGGATCTTTCCTCAATGCCACCTTTGTTCTTGCTCACTTCTGAATTCTACTTCCTCCCTTCTCACTTCCATTTTCAAAATAGTAGGGATTATTATTGCCAAGAATGTTGAAAAAAAAATTTGAGTTTAATTATACTTTCCAGAAAGGGCTTCATATTCCCAGTCCCTTCATTCTTGATTTCTTTTCTAATTCTTTGCCCAGCTTAAATTTTATTTAACTGCTTTGAAATTATACTAAAGTGCCCAATATATTATATATATTTTCATTTTAATCCTGTTATTCAGAATTACCAATTCTCAGAAATTTGAAAGGAATTGCTTCTTATAAAAACTTCAACAATCTAGTCACAGTAAGAGAAGAAAATACCTTCTAAAAACCAGAAAAAAGATGAGACTTGAATATAGGATCAATTCAAAATATAGACAAAAACTAGAAATTAAATGATTTTGGAAATTAAGATCCAGCAATGTTCTAATTTTGCAAGTACAAAATCTAAGAATCTGAAAGTGATAATAATATAGTTTTAAAGCCCAGAATCAGAGTGTAAAGTTAAACTGGCTCCCAATTAAGTTTGTATTTCCATAATCCTCATGTTTCTGAAGTTTAGCACTCTACTTTGAATACAAGATATTCAATACCTCTTTGCTAGATCCAGCTAAGAAGAATAAATTATATTTATTCCAATCCAGCAAATCTGAATATAAAGGAATCTGCTAAGCACTATACTAATTCCACTGATTGCAAAGGCTCCTGTGCCAAACTGTAAGGTAGTGACTTTTCATGCACAGTGACTATATGCACAGTGCTTATGGCTTAATGATTTTAATGGCCTCCAAAATAATTTAAATCTGAAAAAACTGGCTTCTAAGTAAAGTTTCCTTAAAATTTCATCAATAACAGAATCATATGTCCAGAAAATCCTGAGTTCAAAGTTGTTGCAAGTTATAGGAAAAACTTATATTTGATATGATGCTTTTAGCATCATATCAAATGTTTTAAGCTATACTAGTGGAGAAAGCAATGGCACCCCACTCCAGTCGTCTTGCCTGGAAAATCCCAAGGATGGAGGAGCCTAGTAGGCTGCAGTCCATGGGGTCGCTAAGAGTCAGACACGACTGAGTGACTTCATTTTCAATTTTCACTTTCATGTATTGGAGAAGGAAATGGCAACCCACTCCAGTGTTCTTGCCTGGAGAATCCCAGGGACGGGGGAGCCTGGTGGGCTGCAGTCTCTGGGGTCGCACAGAGTCGGACATGACTGAAGCGACTTAGCAGCAGCAGCAGTGTGACAACCATTGCACATTAATTTTATTGTGAAATATAATAAGTATGTTTATAGTTTGCATCATCACATTAAAAATGTTGTTATAATCATATATGTATATATATGTGCTAAGTCACTTTAGTCATGTCTGAATCTTTGTGACCCTATTAGACTCTAGCCCTCCAGGCTCCTTTGTCTATGGGATTCTCCAGGCAAGAATATTGGAGTGGGTTGCCATGTCTTCCTTGAGGGCATCTTCCCCACCCAGGAATCTCTTATGTCTCCTGCATTGGCAGGGAGTTTTGGTGCTAGTGGTAAAGAAACCTCCTGCCAGTGCAGGAGATGTAAGAGATGCTGGTCGATCCCTGGGTCAGGAAGGTTCCCTGGAGGAGGGGATGGCAACCCACTCTAATATTCTTGCCTGTAGTATCCCATGGACAGAGGAGACTGGAGGGCTACAGGCCATAGTGTCATGAAGAGTCAGACATGACTGAAGTGACTAAGCATACACACACACACACACACACACACACACACACACACACACACACACATGTTAAAGGGGAATCCATTACCAATTGAGAACATTAGTAAAAGAAGACTAGAAGAGAAATTTGGTAAAAAGAATTCTGTTTGATTTGTTAAATTAAATACATTTTTTTAAAAAGGTACTGCACCTCAAGTAAGTTTATAGATTTAAAGCAGTAACAATTAAAAGCCCAATAAGAATACTTTTTAAACCTGACAGAGTATAAAATATAAATTAAAAAGCAGACAATCATGTCACCTAACAGTTTTAATACAATGATATTTCTCCTGCAATATATGTGCAAAAATATCAAAGTGGATCATTGTTTCTAAAAATAGAAAAATTAAAATAAGACATTCAGAAAAAAACCTAAGCCAAGCATGATGGCATATAATGAAAGGAATGAGAGCTACTGTCAAATGTAAGGTCATAGAAAAACTAGATATCAACAAGTTAAAAACAAATATAAAGCCATATTTGAAATTTTTTAAAAGAAATTCTAGATGAAATGAATTTTTTAAAAAGACCATAAAGTTTAGTGAATTTGATGGTTAAAAAACTACATAACATATGCCCATACAATATTAAAAGAAAGAAAAGCTTCAGATTGGGAAACATTTTAGGGTAAATATAGCTATTAAAATAGTAATCTCAATATTTATTCAAGTGATACAAGCCTACACCAAAAAATGCCAAAGAAAAATATTTAAAATTATGAACAAAAGCAAGTTACTACACAGCCTACTCCCAAACCTAGTAGAACAAAATAAGTTAAAATTTAAAAAATAAATGTAAATGTTAATAAGATGATGGAGAACCCAGATACAGTCATATATTATGATAGCTTAGAGTTCTGCTATTTTATAAGAATTCTACTTTTGAAAATAAAAATACAAAGATATTAATTTTATGAGCCAAAAAATAGGTAAAAGCGTTCAATTATTGGTAAACTGTTAAGCAGATAAGAGTATATTAATAAAATCAAAACCTATGTTTCTTAACTTCCTTTCTTCTATACCCTTGACTAACATACACAAAACACACCCTTTTAAATACATAAAAGCATTTTTAAATTTATTTTTAATTGAAGGATAATTTTTTTACAGGATTGCATTGGTTTCTATCAAACATCAACAAGTGAAGAAATGAAACCCTATAGAAAATTATTTAATTCAAATACTATGTAATTCTGACAATATTCCAGGAACAATGTTGGCATTAAATCATAGACACTGAGCAATACATAGTGTACCTTTATGGATCTCACAGGCTGGTAAATATTGAAAATAATTCTGTAAGGTTAGTATAAATTGTCTTAAAGTTTTATAAATAGTTTATATTAAGATAAAGAGATTCTTTAAGTGCAACAAATCAATATTGGAATTTGGGTGGCTGTGATTAAATTATGACATAGATGTAAAAACATGTAATGGTTTCTTGAACACAATTGCTTCATATTTGTTGCAAAACAGAAAACAATATTTTTGAGATATACTGAATTCTTTCTTAGCCTAGATTATTTTTCCACTTGTATTTTGTGTAGTTACATAAATACACCTTTGCCATTACACTATTTTTCATATTAGTGCTTTTTCTTCAAATTTCCTAATTCTGTTTGGCTTGTTTTATTTATTTCTGAAGCTCTTCTAAGGGCTTGTGAATCATAATGCACAAGAAAAATTTGAGGGTGATACGATAGATTTAAAAGTGACTTAATGAGTAGTGAAATGATTTCAAAATTATAATCAATGTTTTAGTGTTATATTCTCATTTTGGGATTGTAGTGCATAATTGTCAGTGGCACACATTATTCTACAATATTCCATGTGCTAAGGAAAAAAAATCACTATGATTTTGGAGAGCTCTTACATGATTTCTTTTAAATCATTTTACTGTTATTTAAATATGAATTTTGATTTAATTTCAAAATAGCTTTCTTTAAAATGAAATATTTCAAACTCATCAATACTAAAACCTCTTATACAACTCAATTTTTCTAGAGCTAGCATCATGACCAAAATAAAATTATAATTATGTAGAGTGTGTGTTGACTTATGCATACATGTACAGCTAGTTATATAAGCATTTTACTGACCCTCAATTGAAGAAAAATTTCAAAGTATAAAATAAAATACTAATTGGATTTTCAGTGGGTAATAAAAAAGATTTACTTAAAAACCTAGGCAACCATTTTTATGTTTTATTGTATCTTAAGAAAGTAAACCATTACCTGTGCAAGAATGGGGAAGCCAAGATTCCTACATCCGTTACAAGGAGTTAATGCTTCCCAGAGTCCTGAGGGCCCACAAGTGTTTTCGTCATCATCATCTTCTTCCACTTCTCCTGGTGACAAATTTATTGTAGATGAAGTTCTCTGAAATTAAATTTATATCATACCAATATATTATATCAATGTCAGTTAAATATCTTAACATCAATTAAATTACATAAATTTCTCATGGTGTATGTTAGCAAGAAGAAATTAGCTTAATTCTGGCCATAGTTATGTGACTGTGCTATGGAAATCAGCCAAAAAATATGTATAATTTAATTCTAAGTTGAGTGTGAAAGAAAACAAAGTGAAAAAACTGGGTGACAAAGATTAGTAAATTGCAAAGTTCATGTTGAAGAACAGGACATGAAAACGACTCAATAGAACATAAAAACAGCAACAAACATTTTGATTTCTAATGCAATCAGAGGAACAAAATGAAAATATTGAAATAGGAATTGATAAAAAGTCTATTTTTTTCCACAATGTCATCAAAAAGTAGACTCATTTTTGGGAAAAAAAGAAATTCATAAAATTTCATATTATATGCATAAGAGGGGTATATGCTAAGTCGCTTCAGTCATGTTCAACTCTTTGCAACCCCTGGACTGTAGCCCGCCAGGCTCCTCTGTCCATGGGATTCTCCAGACAAGAATACTGGAGTCAGGAGCTTTGCCCTTCTCCAAAGGATCTTCCACACCCAGGGATTGAACCCCTGTCTTTTATGTCTCCTGGGAAGCCCTTGAAAGAGGGGTGACACTTTTAAAGTTAATAATAGGACTTCCATGCTAAACAAACATATTTAGTTTTGCTACTTTTCAAATCTCACTTAAATGATAGCACAACTTTTGCAAAAATGATCTAAACCATAAGGACAAGGACAACAGGGGGGAAGTTAACAGATGAGCAATATCTAGAAAACATTTAGACAATGATAAACAGATGATTTATCAATTTCATATAGAAAACCTGAGGAAACGGAAAGCAAATTGTCTGCAAAGAGGAAGAATAAAAAGCAGATCTATTCATGATTCAACTCCTCTAAAGGACTTATGAATGAGAGACTGACTACCTGTGAAGTAACAATGCAAGAAATTTTGTAGGTGCTGGTGGAGCTAAAACAGAATAGAAACTCTATATTAGAAATTAGACCCCAGATTCATCACCCAGCCAAGAAAATAAACCTTCACCATGTGACAAGAAATTGGAGATTTACCTTCTGGTGAGGTTGAAGCAAAGGGATTATGAATTCTAAGAAACCAGGCACAATGAACTGAGGGATGCCTCTTTAAAAACAGTGAAATTAAGTGAATATCTATGTAGTAAATAAAGATGCTCCACCTGCCCCAGTGCCTTCTTCCCACATTTGTCTTAGAGAGCATGGCAGCTAAATTCATATCTCCCAGGTAGCAGATGAGCGTATACTCTGGACCGCTCAAGAAAAACAATCTGTAAGTACTTAGGAAAATGGTAGAGGGGTCCATGCCTTAATGCCTACTGTGAAACCCCTCCCCAACAAACTCCATCCACATAAACAGTTCCTAATTTTTCAGTTAAACATGAACAAGAGTATGATAGCCATATATTGGAAGCTTTTAACAGGTCAAACTAAATATACAGATAAAAATTATAAACAGTATCCTTAGAGAGAGAGAATACATAAAATCCAATAGAACAGTTGGAAAATAAGTCTGAGCAAATTCCCCAGAGGACAGAACAGAAGAAGTTAAAAGTTAAGAAAATTAAGGGATCAAACTAAGAGTTCCAAGTAGAGGTAATAAGAAATTGTCAAAGTAACAATGCAAGAAATTTTGCCAGAACAAAAGAAAAATTCCACCTTAAAAGAACCTGAATCGCCAGTCTATGTTCGATACAGGATACAGGAAGCTTGGGGCTGGTGCACGGGGATGATATGGGGTGGGAGGTGGGAGGGGGATTCAGGATTGGGAACTCATGTACCCCCGTGGTGGATTCATGTCAATGTATGGCAAAACCAATACAGTATTGTAAAGCAAAATAAAGTAAAAATAAAAATTTAAAAAAAAAGAACCTGCTGAATATTCAGCAGATAGTATTTTTTAAAAAAATAGCAAAGACAATAAGTTTGTCTAGAAATATTCAGAGTGTAGTGTTCAGTATAACATTGATAGATCATGATTACTGAAGTTAGTAAAGATAGTTTACATGCTGAATTGTAAATAGCACCCATCTCCCCCTAAAAGTTGTTGCTTTATAAAACAGCATATAAGACTTCACAATACAACTGGTTTTTGCATTCACCTCTTACATTTCCCTTTATCAATTTTCAATAACTGAGAAATTAAGAACTTCAATAGTCCTTCAGTGAGTTACTGTCTGTAAGATATAATACAACGCTACAGTGCTTTTATAATTATAATACAATAACACAGTGCTACAATCTACTGAGCCCTCTATTATTCATTATTTTAATTCACACAAGACTTTTAGGAAAATACTAAACTAAGCCACAAGAAGTCAAGTAAAACCCAAGGTCATGGAGATGGTAAGTGACAGAAAAAGAATCCTAATCCAGACTGCCTAACTCTAGGGCATCCAATCCATATGTTTGATCAATGCTATCTATAAAAATGACTAGAATGATCAAATGGGCATCTCTTTCACCAACTCATGATCAATTATTGGTTTGACCATCAAGGTTGACACATATGGCAGTATAAATCATATGCTTGGCTAACAATTATCAACATTTTATAATCAGTTTTCTTCTGTCTCTTTCTCCTCCCCAAAGAAAAACTGCTTATGTCTGTTCCCAGCTCATAATTCTTCAAATACTTCCCATTGTAGAGCTAATAATATCCATATTCCTTAATATGGCTTCAAGGTTTTATGGTCAAACTATTTTTCAGCCCCTTTCTTACTCCCTTTTATTCACCCAAGGCTATAACCAAATGGAATTATTTATCCTTTCCTAATTTGTGTGTGCTTTTGTTCATGCCCTCCACCTTACTTCTCCATATAACTATTGTACTAGTTAACAGTTTAGACTCTAAAATTAGTCCTGGATTCAAGTTCTAACTCTCTTACTTTTTAGCCTACTAATTAGTGTGATTTTCAGATTATAGGACCACTGGCAGCCTCACTTACTTTATACAGTGGGAAAATAATACAGTAAATTTTTCCTGAAAAATAAGGTAATGAATATATGGTACCTGACACACAGACAGGTTTCAATAAGTATTAACCACTGTTTTTAGCTATTGTTCTCCTATAATACTATTGATTCCTCAAGATACAGTTCAGATTTCAACTCTTACATAAAATTTTCCAGATTTACCACAAACAGGAAGGATTTTGCTCTCTTCTGAAAGTCTTCAGTTCTTTCGGTCAGTTTGTGTATTCTGTTATTTCACATAGACTTTGAAATGACAAATGGTACAGTGGCAAAGAGCAAAAGTTTTAAAGTCAAACAGATATATATTTAATATATACAAATAGATATATATTCCTGGCTCTGCCACTTGCAAGCTGTGTTACTGAGCAAATCACATAATCTGACTAATCCTCAGTTTCTTTATCTGCAAAGTAGGCATAATAATCATTCCCACTTGAAGGGGTTATATGAGGATAAAATGAGTTGCTTGACAGTGACAGGTAGATGAAAAATAATCAATGCTGCCGCAGTGCTGTCACTCAGTCATGTCTGACTCTCTGAGACCCTATGGACTGCAGCCTGCCAGTCTTCTCTGTCCAGGAGATTTTCCCAGCAAGAATACTGGAGGGGGGTGCCATTTCCTGCTCCAGGGGATCCTCCAGACCCAGGGATCAGAGGCGCGTCTTCCGTGTCTCCTGCATTGCAGGCAGACTCTTTACCACTGAGCTACCTACTGTGGAAGCCCATAAAAAATAATCAATAAATGTTATTTTTATTATATTCTTTAGCCTGAAAGAGTTATATACACACAAACACAGACACATACAAATTATTTATCTTAGTTAATTGTAAGTTATCTGAAAGCAAATATGCCTTATTCACATTTGCATCTCTATGTGTTTTTGCATAATGTAATTTAATAATTATTTATTAAATAATCATTAAAGGAATGAGTTTTAAACTAACATTTCACTTGACTACCTAGAAAATTTTACTACTAATAAGAGGTATATATAATTGCATCACAAGTCTCATTATTGTTATTTTAGTTTTATTTTATATTAACATTTGCCAATAGCATTAGCAAAAGTAGCAACATTTATTTTATAAATTTTGTGGTTTAGTACTGCCCCCTAAAGACAGTTTGGAAGTTAGCTGTTAGAAGTTAGCTGCCCCCTAAAGACAGTTTAGAAGTTAGCTGTGTACAGTTCAATATTACTCAATTTGCAAGGTCATCCTACAATTTAGGACAGATTATAATACAAATCCTCTGACTCTAGATCCTATAATCTTTCTAAGAACTACTAATTAGAAGGAAGTTTCTAATTTCCAGAACTTTTTAAAGAGACAAAAGATATTCAAAATATTCAGAATATCCACAAAGGAATTTCTGTGTTATGTTATACTTTATCATGGATGGCCTTTAAATTTTTTTTAAGTCCAAAATTCTGTAAGTCTACAATGTTATGTGGCAACCTGGATGAGAGGTGAGTTTGGGGGAGAAAAGATATGTATGTATGGCTGAGTCCCTGTGCTGTTCACCTGAAACTATTACATTATTAATCAGCTATGAAAGTGAAAGTGAAGTCGCTCAGTCGTGTCCGACTCTTTGCGACCCCATGGACTGTAGCCTACCAGGCTTCTCTGTCCATGGGATTTTCCAGGCAAGAACACTGGAGTGGGATACCATTTCCTTCTCCAGGGGATCTTCCCGACCCAGGGATCGAACCCGGGTCTCCCGCATTGGAGGCAGGCACTTTAACCTCTGAGCCACCAGGGAAGCCCATTAATCAGCTATACTCCAATACAAAATAAAAAAGTTAAAAGTTAAAAAAAAATTGTAAGTCTAAGCAATTAAAGTGTATACTGTTCAGGAAAAGGATCAAGGATCAGATATGATTCCCATACAGACTCTTTAATCCTCATTAGTCAATCCTTGAATGCATGTCTTTAGAAACATGCTGGCAGTGGGAGAAGAGAAAAATCCAAGGATGTCCAGTGTTAGTCCCACAGGCTCCTCTGTCCATGGAATTCTCCAAGCAAGAAAACTGGAGTGGGTAGCCATTCCCTTCTCCAGGGGATCTTCCTGACCCAGGGATCAAACCCAGGTATCGAACTCCAGCATTGTAGGCAGATTCTTTATCATCTGAGCCACCAAGAAAGCTCCAAGGACATCTACATCATGTCCAAAAATCCCTGGAAGAAAAGCAGAAACTGATGCTTCTCGACAGAGCCAGGATATAGGAGAACGACCTGTGAGTGGGGAAATGGGATGATGGAATGAGACAAAGCTACTTCTCATCCTATCAGAAATGCAAACATCAAATTAAAAAGTAGGAAAACAGTCTAAAAGAACTGTCAATGCAAAGGGACCCGGCAAATGGGCAGACTCCAGGGAGAAGGCAACCATCAGAAATGGAGGGCAAAACAAAGAAAGATCATTAGGGACAGGAGTCAGCAATCTGGTCTGCAAATCAGCAAAGTCTTTTTGTGTTTGTTTTTCAAAACTGAAAATGATTCATTAACTTTTAATGAAACTTAAAGTAACACATGCTTATTGTAAAACAAATCATTCAAAATAAAAAGTTATAAAGGTGAAAGTGAAGCTTTTCTGACATTAATTACCATTACAAACATTCAGTGCATGTCCATCTAGATTTGAACTCTTGTCCAGTGCTTTTTCAGAATTGATAAATATACAATTGTATGCCAAAGAGTACCTTTATTGGGTGGCTCAGATGGTTAAGAATCTGCCTGTAATTCAGAAGAACTGGGTTCAATCCCTGGGTAAGGAAGATTCCCTGGAAAAGGGAATGGCAATCCACTCCAGTATTCTTGCCTAGAGAATCCATGGACAGAGGAGTCTGACAAGCTACAGTCCATGGGAGCGCAAAGAGTTGGACACAACTGAGCGACTAATGCAACAACAGCACATATTTCCAAAGTCTCTAAAGTATTCTCCACACCATGACAAGAGAAAAAAAATTTGTGTGCGAGACAGCAGAAGAGACACAGATGTGTAGAGCAGATTTTTGGACTCTGAGGGAGAGGGAGAGGGTGGGATGATTTGGGAGAATGGCATTGAAACATGTATACTATCATGTAAGAAACGAATCGCCAATCTATGTTTGATGCAGGATGCAGGATGCTTGGGGCTGGTGCACGGGGATGATCTGGAGAGATAAGTGGGGTGGGAGGTGGGAGGGAGGTTCATGTTTGGGAGCTCATGTACACCCGTGGCGGATTCATGTCAGTGTATGCCAAAACCAATACAGAATTGTAAAGTAAAATAAAGTAAAAAAAAAAAAAAATAAGAAGAAGAAGAAGAAGAAATACCCAGTCTAGTCATATTTGTAAAAACATAGAGTAGAATGAGAGGCTTCCCGGGTGGCTCAGACAGTAAAGAATCTTCCTGCAATGGGGGAAACCTAGATTCAATCCCTCGGTTGGTAAGATCCCCAGAAGAAGGGAATGGATACCCACTTCAGGATTCTTGACTGAAGAATTCCATCTGATTTTCTCTCCTAGTTGCTTGTAGAAATCCATTCAATAATGTTTGCTACACCACTGCTCTTTTGTGATGGAACAAAATTTTTCATAGGAAATGGAAGAGTTGTTTGTGCAGAGCTCAGGAGAAGATAGTATTGTGGTGTTTTCTTTGGGGTCAATGGTCAATAACATGTCAGAAGAAAGTGCCAATGTGATTGCATCAGCCTTTGCCCAGATTCCACAAAAGGTACACACAGTAACTTAATAGTGGACAACTATTTAATATCTGTTAAACTATAAAAGATCTGATTTTAGACATTTTCTACCAGAAAGGTGAAATATTATGATAGTTACCACTTATCTCAGATATATAAATAAACCAAATATAAATGACAGGCTAGTTATAGCATTACACGGAGTGTCTTTGATCCATAATAATTTTATATTAACATTGTAATAAAAAAAGAATGATATTTGAAGAAATGTAGTGTGAAATTTGGAATTATAATGGTAACATGGGCAGGAAAATAAATCACCATATTCTGCAAAAAAAAAAAAATTGAAAATGTTACCCTCTTCATTTAAAACTTTTAATAGTTTTTCATTGTTCTTTGGACAAAATTCAAAATTCTTAACATGATTTCAGAGGCTGCGTATGATTTGCCATTACCTGCATTACCTAGTTTTGTCCCATTTCCGTCATTCTTCCTTCCCTTTGCTCATAACATTTAAACACACTATGCTCTTTCTTTTGAATATATCAAACTTTCTCTTATATAGAACTTTATCTAAGTACATACAGTTTTCTCTTACACAGGCTATTAGTTGTCTCCACTATAATAAAACACCTAGACCTCTTTTTCTACAGTAATAGAATCCTAATTTTCACTTGGGCACATGTCTTCTTTGGGGCTTTCCAAATGGCACTAGTGGTAATGAACCCAACTGTCAATGCCGGGGACAGAAGAGATGTGGGTTGGATCCCTGGATCAGGAAGATCCCCTGGAGGAGGGCATGGGAACCCACTCCAGTATTCTTGCCTGGAGAATCCCATGGACAGAGGAGCCTGGCAGGCTACAGTCCATAGGCTCACAGTCAGACAGGACTGAAGCAACTTAGCATGCAAGTATGTCTGCTTTGAATACAAACCATTTTTCCAATCTCTGTCACAGCTAAATGTGGCCATGTTATTAAGGTATAACCCTGGGGTATAAGAAATGTTCTTAAAGAGGCATGTCCTTCCTTCTTCCCTTTGCTCTTTCTGCTGATTGGAGTGCTAATGATTAGAGCTAGAGCAGTCATCCTGGACCATGAAGGATCCTTGGAAATAGAGGATATACATAGTGGAACAACAAATAGAATAATCCTGGATTCCTCGTACTGATGAGGACAGTCCATCCTTGGACAGTCCAGCCCTAAGTTATGTAAGTGGAGTGAAATAAACGTCTCCATTTTAAGCCACTGCTATTTGGATTTTCTGTTACTTGCTATTGTACTAAAACCTAATAAATTCATGGAGCAATCTCTTCTCTTGTCTTCATCATGATTAATCTTCTTTGTGCTCTAGGTGTGAACTTAATTCAATCCCTCTGATAGTCCTTTTGGTACCCCCAAATTAGTTTCCTTTCTTATATACTGTCACAGCACCCTGATATTTTTATAGTAATTATCACAAATAAAATTTGAAAAGCTAATTAGATGACTTTGGTTCACTAACTCCTTTCCTGGGACTTCCCAGGCAGTCCAGTGGCTAAGACTCCATACTCCCAATGCAGGGGGCCCAGGTTTGTTCCCTGGTCAGGGAAGTAGATTCCACATGCTGCAATTAAGAGTTTGCATGCTGCAACTAAAGATCCCGTATGCCATATGGAACACTGAAGATCCCACATGCTCCAAGATCGGGCACAGCCAAATAAATAAGGAATGGTTAAGAAATAACTCCTTTCCCTACTGGATTACAAACTGCATAGCTGCAGAGGTGTCTGTTGGTTTAGATACCACAAAATCAGTGCATATGTGTTGATTAAATAAATGATGAGTGAGTGAGTGAATGTCAGCTTGCCCTAAAAATTTTAATAATGTGAATATTCTCACTGATACTAGGAGGCATCAATTTAACTGTAACCTTGAATTTAGTGTCCTTTATCTTCTGACTCCTCTATATCCACTTGCCCTCACTGTATTCATTCCATGTACAAACTACTATAGAACTCAATATCTACTTGATTTCATTAAAGAACGCCTTTATGCCAACTATTAGTAAGCAATTTAGAGTTTAACAAAAACTCTGTAGTTGAGGAGACTAAACTTTAAATTGCACAACTTAATCGTTCCTCGTCCCCAACAAATATTTGTCTCCCTGTGATGATGGTTGGGTAGAGGGATGGTTTCATCTTCTTTGGAGTCTATTTCTTCCCATAGAAAATTTTATCTGCTCTTCAAATTACTTTACCTTTTATAATGCAGGGAAATACAATTCTAGTAAGATTTAAGACAGGAGGAGAAGGGGACGACAGAGGATGAGATGGTTGGATGGCATCACCAACTCAATGGACATGGGTTTGGGTAGACTCCAGCAGTTGGTGATGGACAGGGAAGCCTGGCGTGCTGCGGTTCATGGGGTTGCAAAGAGTCAGACACGACTGAGAGACTGAACTGAACTGAAACATCTGCTTAAAATTTTCTGAGAATAACTCCAGAGCTATCTTATACTATCTTTTCACCACAGTCATTTGCTCCAAGTTAGTGAAATTCACAACAGATGCATTAGGGTCTTCTGAAAAATGAAATCTCTCTGATTTATTTGTAGTTACCTATACATCCTAAACTGATTTATACCAGCAAGGAAAAGGAAGAAGAAATTCTTTAGGCCAATGAGTACACTGAGTCCACCTCCTAGAATCCACACATCAAAATAATATTACTGTGCATGGTGATATTTTAAACCTGGGGATTCTCCAGTATTCACATTTATTAAAGGACAGAATTGCTATTAAATCAAGTATTTTAGTTGCAAGGAATATTGAAGACTAGATTAAGGAGAACTGTTCTCTTTTTAATAGTACATGAGACATTCATTGTAATTGCTCTAAAACACTGTGTTTCAACACACTGTGTCCCCACCTGCTACCTCTTTACATAGCTGACATTCTTTGCATGGCCATCTAGGAAACTTCAAAGAAGAATTTATTTGGTTTGCTATTCTACTTTAGTACTCAGTTCAGTTCAGTTCAGTCGCTCAGTCATGTCCAACTCTTTGTGACCCCAAGGACTGCAGAACGCCAGGCTTCCCTGTCTGCCACCAACTCCCAGAGTTTACTCAAATTCATGTCCATCAAGTCAGTGATGTCATCCGACCATCTCATCTTCTGTCATCCCCTTCTCCTCCTGCCTTCAATCTTTCCCAGCATCAGGGTCTTTTCAAATGAGTCAGTTCTTCACATCAGGTGGCCAAAGGATTGGAGTTTTAGCTTCAACCTTCTGATGAATATTCAGGACTGATTTCCTTTAGGATGGACTGGTTGGATCTCCTTGTAGTCCAAGGGACTCTCAAGAGTCTTCTCCAACATCACAGTTCAAAAGCTTCAATTCTTTGGCATTCAGCTTTCTTTATAGTCCAACTCTCACATCCACACATGACTACTGGAAAAAGCATAGCTTTGACTAGATGGACTTTTGTTGGCAAAGTAATGTCTCTGCTTTTTAATATGCTGTCTAAGTTGGTCATAGCTTTTCTTCCAAGGGGCAAGTGTGTTTTAATTTCATGGCTGCAGTCACCATCTGTAGTGATTTTGGAGCCCCCCAAAATAAAGTCTCTCACTGTTTCCATTATTTCCCCATCTATTTGCCATGAAGTGATAGGACTGGATGCCATGATCTTAGTCTTCTGAATGTTGAGTTTTAAGATAAGTTTTTCACTTTCATCAAGAGGCTTTTTAGTTCTTCATTTCTGCCATAAGAGTACTAGCATCAATTTATATGTTCTTATTATCTCTTAAAACTTTTGTTCATTTATCTGACTCTGGCCTAATAAATTGTTTCTTATTATGAAATTAGAGAGAAAGAAGTCTACACTGATGTCAGGTTTATGCACAAGAGGTCAAAGCTAAATTTCAAAAAGATAAAGGTTGCTTTTAGAAAGTTGACTCAAGCTTATTTTTTCTGCAAGATTTAGTATAAGAGGCAAAATATGCAACTTTTGGAAAATACACTATTCTTCCTGACAGATCATTTTACATAAACAAATACTAGTTTTCAAATAGTTTATTACTGAGGTATTGTTTACATACATAATATGTACCCATTTTTAATATACAGGTTGATAACTTTTGATAAAAGCATACACTTGTGTAACCATCACCACAAATGGTTACCCTGTGCTCACCCCCGGTCAGTACCCACCAACTCCTGGCCCCAGAAATCTTTTTTCTATCACTCTATTAGATAGGTCCTTTGTAGAACTTCACAAAAATGGAATCACAAAGTATACACTTTAGGTCTGGCTTCTTTTGCTCAGCATAATGTGTTTGAGATACATCTTTATGTTACACATATCAGTAGTGTATTCCTTTCTAATGCTAAGTAGTATTTTACTGTATGGATACATCAAAACTTTTTTATATAGTCTTCCTTTAATAGACATTTAGGTTGTTTCCATTTGGAGCCATTATGAACAAAGTTTCCATGAACATTCACATATAATTCTGTATGTGAACATAAACTTCTGTTTCTCTTAGGTAAACATCTAAAATACCAGGTTACATGGTAAGTGTATTTTAAATTTTTAGGAAATTATCAAAATGTTTTCCAAAGTGTTTGTACACTTTACATTCATATTAGAGTTCTAGTATCTTCCCATTCTTGGAAACACTTAATTTAGCCATTCCAGCAGACATGTGGTGCTGCCACATAGCACTTTTAATTTCCACTTCTGTGACCGCCAACATGTTAAGTATCTTCTCCTGTGCTAGGCCAGACACATGTGATTTGGTGCAAAATATCCTTTCAAATCATTTGTCCATTTTTAATTGGGTTAATTTGACTTCTTACTGTTGAATTATAAACTTTTTTTTTAATGAAGACTGTTCTTTTTAGAGTCATTTGAGGTTCACAGCAAAATTGAGAGGAAGGTACAGAGATTTCCCATCTGCCCCAAGCCCCTAGACATGCAAAGCTCTCTTTATAAACATCCCCCACCACAGAGGTACATTTGTTACACTTGATATTAATGAACCTACACTGATACACTATAACGATCCAAAGTCCATAGTTGATATTACAGTTTACTCCTGGACATTGTAAGGGTTTATACAAATTTATAATGACATGTGGACTTCCCTGGTAGCTCGGCTGGTAAAGAGTCTGCCTGCAATGCAGGAGACCCTGGTTCTATTCCTGGGTTGGGAAGATCTGCTGGAGAAGGGATAGGCTATCCACTCCAGTATTCTTGGGCTTCCCTGGTGGCACAGCTGGTAAAGAATCTGCCTGCAATGCAGGAGACCTGGGTTTGATCCCTGGGTTGGGAAGATCCCCTGGAGAAGGGAACAGCTACCCACTCCTGATGAATTCCATGGATTGTAGAGTCCATGGTGTCACAAAGAGTTGGACACCATGGAGTGACTTTCACTTTCACTTTCATAATGACGTGTATATATTATTATGATAACATATAGAATATTTTCACTGCCCTAAAGATCTTGTGTTCCACCTATTCACCCTCTGAACCCAACCACTGTTCTTTTTTACTGTCTCTATAGGTTTGCCCTTTCAAGAATGTCATAAAGAATATAGCCTTTTCAAACTGGCTTCTTTTTATTGTAACATACATTTAAGTTTCCTCCACATCTTTTCCTGGCTTTTCATAGCTCATTTCAAAGCTCTGAATAATAGGTTTCTTTTTAATCTCTGAATAATATTCCATTGCCTGGATGTGCCACACTTGATCAACTGAGAGATATTTTGGTTTCTTCCAAGTTTTGGCAATTATGAATAAAGCTGCTATAGACATCCTTGTGCAGATTTTTGTGTAGACAAAAGTTTTCAATTACTTTAGATAAATACCAAGAAGCAAGATTGCTCTGGATCATCTGATAAGGGTAGGTTTAGTTCTGTAGTAACTGTCTTCTAAGTGTCAGTACCATTTTGTATCCCCATCAGCAATAAGTAAGTTTCCCTTGCTTCACATTTGAGCTCCACATCTTGTGTCAGCATTTGGTATTGTCAGGTTTCTGTATTTTGACCATTCTAGCAGTTGTGCAATAGTACCTCACTCTGGTTTTAATGTGCATTTCCCTGATAACATATGATATGGAACATCTTTGCATATGCTTATTTGCCATTTGTATATCTTCTTAGATGAAGTGTCTGTTAAGGCCTTGGCCCATTTTTAAGTCAGTTGTTAGTTTTCAAACTGCTAAATTATGAGTTCTTTGTATATTATGGATAAGAGTCCTTTAGCAGATATATGTTTAACAAATATTTTCTCCCAATCTTAGGCTTATCTCTTCTTTCTCTTGACTCTGTCTTTCACAGAGGAGAAATTTTATTAATGAAGTATGCTGCTGCTGCTAAGTCACTTCAGTCATGTCCGACTCTATGCGACCCCATAGACGGCAGCCAACCAGGCTCCCCCGTCCCTGGGATTCTCAAGGCAAAAACACTGGAGTGGGTTGCCATTTCCTTCTCCAATATTAATGAAGTCTAGTTACCAATTATTTCTTTTATGATTCATGTCCTTAGTATTGAATCTAAAAAGTCATCACCATACCTGAGGTCATGTAGATTTTCTTCTATGCTGCAACATAGGAACTTTATAATTCTGCTTTTTACATTTAGGTGTACAATCTACTTTGAGTTAATTTTTGTGAAGACTGTAAGATCTGTGTTTAGATTCATTTCCCTGCATTTGTATGTCCAGAATTGTAAGAGTTTTTCTTTAAAAATATTCTATATTCTGGGCATACATTCTTTGTACTATTTAGGTAATATATTTTTAAAACTTGCCTACACCAAGTCACAAAGATAGTCTCCTGTATTCTGCTTTCATATTGTTTGCTTTTACACTTTGGTCTTTGAAACACATCAAGTTAATTTTCATAGCAGTATGAGGCAAAGGTTGAGGTTCATTATTGCTTATATCAATAGAAGTTGTTTCAGTGGCACTAGTAACATTATCCTTTCCCCACTGAACTTAACTTCCCTGTAACTTAAAGAAAGTCAATATATCATTTATGTTCATTTCAGTTCAGTCACTCAGTTGTGTCCGACTCTGCAACCCCATGGACTGCAGGACACCAGGCTCCCTGCCCATCACCAACTCCCGGAGCTTACTCAAACTAGTCCAAGTCTGTGATGCCATCCAATCATACCATCCTCTGTCATCCCCTTCTCTTCCCGTCTTCAGTTTTTTCCAGCATGAGGGTCTTCTCCAATGAGTCAGTTCTTCACATCAGGTGGCCAAAGGATTGGAGTTTCAGCTCCAGCATCAGTCTTTCCAATGAATATTCAGGACTGATTTCCTTTAGGATGGACTGGTTGTATCTCCTTGCAGTCCAAGGGACTCTCAAGAGTCTTCTCCAACACCACAACTCAAAAGCATCAATTATTCTGTGCTCAGCTTTCTTTATACTCCAACTCTCATGTCCATACATGACTACTAGAAAAAGCATAGCTTAGACTAGATGGACTTTTGTTGGCAAAGTAATGTCTCTGGTTTTTTAATAAGCTGTCTAGAAGGTCAGGAATGGTGGTGGGAGGAGATACACCTCATCCAAGGTAAGGAGCAGCAGCTGTGCTTTGCTGGAGCAGCCATGAAGAGATACCCCACGCCCAAGGTAAGAGAAATTCAAGTGAGATGGTAGGTGTTGCAAGAGGGCATCAGAGGGCAGACACACTGAAGCCATACTCACAGAAATCTAGTCAATCTAACCACACTAGGACCACAGCCTTGTCTCACACAATGAAACTAAGCCATGCCCATGAGGCAACCCAAGACAGATGGGTCATGGTGGAGAGGTCTGACAGATTGTGGTCCACTGGAAAAGGGAATGGCAAACCACTTCAGTATTCTTGCCTTGAGAACCCCATGAACAGTATGAAAAGGCAAAATGATAGGATACTGAAAGAGGTACTCCCCAGGTCAGTAGGTGCCCAATATGCTACTGGAGGTCAGTGGAGAAATTACTCCAGAGAGAATGAAGGGTTGGAACCAAAGCAAAAACAATACCCAGCTGTGATGTGACTGGTGATAGAAGCAAGGTCCGATGCTATAAAGAGCAATATTGCATAGGAACCTGGAATGTCAGGTCCATGAATCAAAGCAAATTGGAAGTGGTCAAACAGGAGATGGCAAGAGTGAACATCGACATTTTAGGAATCAGTGAATTAAAATGGACTGGAATGGGTGAATTTAACTCAGATGACCATTATATCTACTACTGAGGGCAGGAATCCCTTAGAAGAAACGGAGTAGCCATCATGGTCAACAAAAGAGTCCAAAATGCAGTACTTGGATGCAGTCTCAAAAACAACAGAATGATCTCTGTTCATCTCCAAGGCAAACCATTCAATATCACAGTAATCCAAGTCTATGCCCCAACCAGTAATGCTGAAGAAGCTGAAGTTGAACGGTTTTATGAACACCTACAAGACCTTTTAGAACTAACACCTTTTCATTATAGGGGACTGGAATGCAAAGGTAGAAAGTCAAGAAACACCTGGAGTAACAGGCAAATTTGGCCTTGGAATACGGAATGAAGCAGGGTAAAGACTAATAGAGTTTTGCCAAGAAAATGCACTGGTCATAGCAAACACCCTCTTCCAACAACACAAGAGAAGACTCTACACATGGACATCAACAGATGGTCAACACCGAAATCAGATTGATTATGTTCTCTGCAGCCAAAGATGGAGAAGCTCTAAACAGTCAACAAAAACAAGACCAGGAGCTGACTGTGGCTCAGATCATGAACACCTTATTACCAAATTTAGACTTAAAGAAAACAGGGAAAACTGCTAGACCATTCAGGTATGACCTCAATCAAATCCCTTATGATTATACAGTGGAACTGAGAAATAGATTTAAGGGCCTAGATCTGATAAATAGAGTGCCTGAAGAACTATGGACAGAGGTTCGTGACATTGTACAGGAGACAGGGATCAAGACCATCCCCATGGAAAAGAAATGCAAAAAAGCAAAATGGCTGTCTGGGGAGGCCTTACAAATAGCTGTGAAAAGAAGAGAAGCGAAAAGCCAAGGAGAAAAGGAAAGATATAAGCATCTGAATGCAGTGTTCCAAAGAATAGCAAGGAGAGATAAGAAAGCCTTCTTCAGTGATCAATGCAAAGAAATAGAGGAAAAGAACAGAATGGGAAAGACAAGAGATCTCTTCAAGAAAATTAGAGATACCAAGGGAACATTTCATGCAAAGATGGGCTCGATAAAGGACAGAAATGGTCTGGACCTAACAGAAGCAGAAGATATTAAGAATAGGTGGCAAGAATACACAGAAGAACTGTACAAAAAGGATCTTCACGACCCGGATAATCACGATGGTGTGATTACTCATAGAGCCAGATATCCTGGAATGTGAAGTAAAGTGGGCCTTAGAAAGCATCACTACGAACAAAGCTAGTGGAGGTGATGGCATTCCAGTTGAGCTATTTCAAATCCTGAAAGATGATGCTGTGAAAGTGCTGCACTCAATATGCCAGCACATTTGGAAAATTCAGCAGTGGCCACAGGACTGGAAAATGTCCGTTTTCATTCCAATTCCAAAGGCAATGCCAAAGAATGCTCAAACTACTGCACAATTGCACTCATCTCACAAGCTAGTAAAGTAATGCTCAAAATTCTCCAAGCCAGGCTTCAGCAGTACGTGAATTGTGAACAACCAGATGTTCAAGCTGGTTTTCGAAAAGGCAGAGGAACCAGAGATCAAATTGCCAACATCCCATGGATCATCGAAAAAGCAAGAGAGTTCCAGAAAAATATCTATTTCTGCTTTATTGACTATGTCAAAGCCTTTGACTGTGTGGATCACAATAAACTGTGGAAAATTCTGAAAGAGATGGGAATACCAGACCACCTGACCTACCTCTTGCGAAATCTGTATGCAGGCCAGGAAGCAATAGTTCGAACTGGACATGGAACAATAGACTGGTTCCAAATAGGAAAAGGAATACGTCAAGGCTGTATATTGTCACCCTGCTTATTTAACTTACATGCAGAGCACATCATGAGAAACGCTGGACAGGAAGAAAAGCTGGAATCAAGATTGCTGGGAGAAATATCAATCACCTCAGATATGCAGGACACCACCCTTATGGCAGAAAGTGAAGAGGAACTAAAGAGCTTCTTGATGAAAGTAAAAGAGGAGAGTGAAAAAGTTGGCTTAAAGCTCAACATTCAGAAAACGAAGATCATGGCATCCAGTCCCATCAGTTCATGGGAAATAGATGGGGAAACAGTGGAAACAGTGTCAAACTTTATTTTGGGGGGCTCCAAAATCACTGCAGATGGTGATTGCACCATGAAATGAAAAGACACTTACTCCTTGGAAGAAAAGTTATGAGCAAAAGTTATGAGTTAGATAGCATATTCAAAAGCAGAGACATTACTTTGCCGACTATGGTCTGTCTAGTCAAGGCTATGGTTTTTCCAGTGGTCATGTATGGATGTGAGAGTTGGACTGTGAAGAAGGCTGAGCACCGAAGAATTGATGCTTTTGAACTGTGGTGTTGGAGAAGACTCTTGAGAGTCCCTTGGACTGCAAGGAGATCCAACCAGTCCATTCTGAAGGAGATCAACCTGGGGATTTCTTTGGAAGGAATGATGATAAAGCTGAAACTCCAGTACTTTGGCCACCTCATGCGAAGAGTTGACTCATTGGAGAAGACTGTGATGTTGGGAGGGATTGGGGGCAGGAGGAGAAGGGGACAACCGAGGATGAGATGGCTGGATGGCATCACTGACTCGATGGATGTGAGTCTGAGTGAACTGTGGGAGATGGTCATGGACAGGGAGGCCTGGCATTCTGCGATTCATGGGGTCGCAAAGAGTCGGACACAACTGAACGACTGAACTGAACTGAATTGAGGTTGGTTTCACCTTTTCTTCCAAGGAGCAAGTATCTTTTAATTTCATGGCTGCAGTCACCATAGGCAGTGATTTTGGAGCCTCCAAAAATAGTCTCTCACTGTTTCCATTATTTCCCCATCTATTTGCCAAGAAGTGAAAGGACCAGATGCCATGATCTTAGTTTTCTGAATGTTGAGCTTTAAGCCAACTTTTTCACTGTCCTCTTTCATTTTCATCAAGAGGCTCTTTGGTTCTTCTTCACTTTCTGCCATTAGGGTGGTGTAATCTGTATCTCTGTCTGAGGTTATTGATATTTCTCCTGGTAATCTTGATTCAAGCTTGTGCTTCATCCAGCCTGACATTTCATATGATGTACTCTGCATATAAGTTAAATAAGCAAGGTGACAATATATAGACTTGATGTACTCCTTTCCTGATTTGGAACCAGTCTGTTGTTCCATGTCCAGTTCCAACTGCTGCTTCTTGTCCTGCATACAGATTTATCAGCAGGTTGGTCAGATGGTCTGGTATTTCCATTTCTTTAAGAATTTTCCACAGTTTGTTGTGTACACAGTCAAAGGCTTTGGCATAGTCAATAAAGCAGAAGTAGATGTTTTTATGGAACTCTCTTGCTTTTTGATGATCCAACTGATGTTGGCAATTTGATCTCTGGTACCTCTGCCTTTTCTAAAACCAGCTTGAACATCTGGAAGTTCACGGTTCATGGACTATTGAAGCCTGGCTCAGAGAATTTTGAGCGTTACTTTGCTATGTGTGAGATGAGTACAATTGTGTGGTAGTTTGAACATTCTTTGGCATTGCCTTTTTTGGGGATTGGAATAAAAACTGACTTTTCCAGTCCTGAGGCCACTGCTGAGTTTCAAAATTTGCTGGGGATTGAGTGCAACACTTTCACAGCATCATATTTTAGGATTTGAAATAGCTCAACTGGAATTCCATCACCCCCATTAGCTTTGTTTGTAGTGATGCTTCCTAAGGCGCACTTGACTTCTAATTCCAGGATGTTTGCTGCTAGTTGAGTGGTCACACTATCGTGATTATCTGGTCATGAAGGTCTTTTTTGTATAGTTCTTCTGTGTATTCTTGCCACCTCTTAATAATATCTGCTGCTTCTTTTAGATCCATTCCATCTCTGTCCTTCATTGAGCCCATCTTTGCATGAAATGTACCCTTGGTATCTCTAATTTTCTTGAAGAGATCTCTAGTCTTCCCCATTCTTTTGTTTTCCTCTATTTCTTTGCATTGATTGCTGAGGAAGGCTTTCTTATCTCCCCTTGCTATTCTTTGGAACTCTGCCTTTAAATGGGTATATCTTTCCTTTTCTCCTTTGCTTTTCACTTCTCTTCTTTTCTCAGCTATTTGTAAGGCCTCCTCAGATAGCCATTTTGCCTTTTTGCATTTCTTTTTCTTGAGGATGGTCTTGAACACTGGCTCCTGTACAATGTCATGAACCTCTGTCCACAGTTCTTCAGGCACTCTGTCTATCAGAACTAATCCTTTGCATCTAGTTCTCACTTTCACTGGATAATTGTAAGGGATTTGATTTAGATCATACTGAATGGTCTTGTGGTTTTCCCTACTTTCTTCAATTTAAGTCTGAATTTGGCAATAAGGAGTTCATGATCATCCACAGTCAGCTCCTGGTCTTGTTTTTGCCAACTGTATAGAGTTTCTCCATCTTTGGCTGCAAAGAATATAATCAATCTGATTTTGGTATTGACCATCTGGTTACTGTCCATGTGTAGAGTCTTCTCTTGTGTTGTTGGAAGAGGGTGTGACCAGTGTGTTCTCTTGGCAAAACTCTCTTAGCCTTTTCCCTGCTTCATTTTGTACTCCAAGGCCAAATTTGCCTGTTACTCCAGGTGTTTCCTGACTTCCTACTTTTGCATTCTAGTCCCCTATAATGAAAAAGACATCTTTTTTTTGGTGTTAGTTCTAGAAGGTCTTGTAGGTCTTCATACAACTGTTCAAGTTCAGCTTTAAGGATTACTGGTCAGGCATAGACTTGGATTACCATGTTATTGAATGGTTTGCCTTGGAAACAAACAGAGATCATTCTGTTGTTTGAGATTGCATCGAGGTACTGCATTTCAGACTCTTGTTGACTATGATGGCTACTCCATTTCTTATAAGGGATTCTTGTCCAAAGTTCTAGAACTAATGGTCCTCTGAGTGAAATTCACCCATTCCAGTCCTTTTTAGTTCACTGATTCCTAAAATGTTGATAGTCACTCTTGCCATCTCCTGTTTGACCACTTCCAATTTGCCTTGAATCATGGACCTAACATTCCAGGTTCCTATGCAATATTGTTCTTTACAGCATCGGACTTTACTTCTATCACCAGTCAAATCCACAACTGGGTGTTGTTTTTGCTTTGGCTCTGTCTCTTCATTCTTTCTGGAATTATTTCTCCACTGATCTCCAGTAGCATATTGGGCACCTATCATCCTGGGGAGTTCATCTTTCATTGTCCTACCTTTTTGCTTTTTCATACAGTTCATGGGATTCTCAAGGCAAGTATATGAAGTGGTTTGCCATTCCCTCTCTAGTGGACCACATTTTGTCAGAACTCTCCACCATGACCATCTTGGGTGGCTCTATACAGCACGGCACATAGTTTCACTGAGTTCCCCAAGGCTGTGGTCCATGTGATCAGTTTGATTAGTTGTCTGTGATTATGGTTTTCATTCATTTGATTAGGTGTCTGTGCTTGTGGTTCGCCCTCTGGTGGGTAAGGATAAGAAGCTTATGGAAGCTTGCTGATGGGAGAGACTGACTGAGGGGGAAACTGGGTCTTGTTCTGATGAGTGGGCCCATGCTCAGTAAATCTTTAATCCAATTTTCTGTGGTGGGCAGGGCTGTGTTCCCTCCCTGTTTTTTGACCTGAGGCCAAACTATGGTCCAGGTAATGAAAATAATGGCAGCCTCCTTCAAAAGGTCCCATGCACGCACTGCTGCACTGGGTGCCCCTGACCCATGGCTCTGCTGGAGACTCCTGGACACTCACCGGCAAGTCTGGCTCAGTCTTTTTGGGGGTCACAGCTCCTTTCTCCTGGGTCCTGGTGAGCACAAGTCTTTGTTTGTGCCCTCCAAGAGTCTGTTTCTACAGTCCCGTGTAAGTTCTGGCGGCTCTGTGGTGGGGTTAATGGCCACCTCCTCCAAGAGGGCTCATGCCACACCCAGGTCTGCTGCACCCAGTGCCCCTGCCCCTGCAGCAGGCCACTGCTGACCCGGACCTCCACAGGACTGGCTCAGTTTCTGTGGGGTCTTTGGGTCCTGGTGCACACAAGGTTTGTTTGAGCCCTCTGAGTGTCTCTGGTGAGTATGGAGTTTAATTCTAAATGTGACTTCACCCCTCCTACCATCTTGCTGGGGCTTCCCCTTTGCCCTTGGACATGGAATACCTGTTTTTGGTGGGATCCAACATTCTCCTGTCCATGGTTGTTCAGCAGTGAGTTGTAATTTTGGAGTTCTCTCAGGAGAAGATGAGTGCACATCCTTCTACTCCGCCATCTTCCTCCGCCACACTCATAAAGCTGTTGTTTGCAGGAGCCTGCAATCCTTCATTCCTCAGTAACCTTACATTCTCGGCTGTGCTCCCTTTGTGACTAGAGCTGGGCACCAGGCTCCTGGGATGACAGGGAGAAGCAGTCGGCGGGGAGAAGGACTTGAGGCCCAAGAGGGATGGGGGTGGGCCACCAAGGCAGCTGGAGGGCCAAGCAAGGATGGAGCCAGCCCGACCATATATGTGATGGTGTATTAATATTTCCAGCCTCTATTCTGTTCCATCGATCTTTCACTCTCTCCTCATGCCACTGCCACGTTGATTTGACAACCTTAGCTTTACAGTAAGTCTGAAATCAGAGAATCCTTCCAATTTGTTCTCTTTCAAAAAATTTTTTGGCTATTCTAGGCCCTGACTTTGCATACACATTTTAGAACACATCAGTGTCTAAAAAAAAAAAAAAACAGTCTACTTGGATTTTGTTTGGAATTTCATTGAGTTTATAGTAGAATTTTGGAGGAACAGATATCATAACTGTATTTATTCTTCCAAGTTATGAACATTGTATATCTCTCCTTACGTTAGGTCTTTTTTATTTTTCACAGTCCTCATTCAGTACACCAGTTTTCACATGATTTGTTAAATTTGTAGGGACAAACATGTATTTCAAGTTTTTGGAAAATATTTTCAATGGTATCATTAGATTGATTTTAATTTTCAATTGTTCTTCATATAAAATCATACAATTAATGATCTTGCACCCAGTTATATATTTTAGTGCTTTTTTTTGTGAATTTGTTAGAATTTTCTCTGTTAAAGATCATCCATGAATAAAACAGAGTTTTACTTCTTTCTTTGAAATCTGTATGCTTTTATTTCTCACCCTTATTGTACTGTACTGCCCAATATGTCCAGTACAAAAATGAATTAAAATGGCAAGAGTAAACATCTTTCTCTTGTTTCTAATCTTAAGTCAAAAACATTCAGTCCTTCAGCATTATGAAGTATGATAATAACTGTGGCATTTTGGTAGAAAGACCTTTTATAGGTTGAGGAATTTCCTTCTATTTTCAGTTTACTGAAACTTTGTATCATGGATAGATGCTTTTACTATAACTATTTACATGATCATACATTTTTCTCCTTTATTCTATTAATGTGGTGAACTATATTGACTTTCAGTTCAATTCAGTTCAGTCGCTCAGTCGTGTCCGACTCTTTGCGACTCCATGAATTGCAGCACGCAAGGCCTCCCTGTCCATCACTATCTCTCGGAGTTCACTCAGACTCACGTCCATTGAGTCTGTGATGCCATCCAGCCATCTCATCCTCTGTCATCCCCTTTTCCTCCTGACCCCAATCCCTCCCAGCATCAGAGTCTTTTCCAATGAGTCAACTCTGCATGAGATGGCCAAAGTACTGGAGTTTCAGCTTTAGCATCATTCCTTCCAAAGAACACCCAGGGCTGATCTCCTTCAGAATGGACTGGTTGGATCTCCTTGCAGTCCAAAGGACTCTCAAGAGTCTTCTCCAACACCACAGTTCAAAAGCATCAATTCTTCGGTGCTCAGCTTTCTTCACAGTCCAACTCTCGCACCCATACATGACCACTGGAAAAACCATAGCCTTGACTAGATGGACCTTTGTTGACAAAGTAATGTCTCTGCTTTTGAATATGCTATCTAGGTGGTCATAAGTTTCCTTCCAAGGAGTAAGAGTCTTTTAATTTCATAGCTGCAGTCACTATCTGCAATGATTTTGGAGCCCCCAAAATTAAAGTCCGACACTGTTTCCACTGTCTCCCCATCTATTTTCCATGAAGTGATGGGACTGGATGCCATGATCTTCATTTTCTGAATGTTGAGCTTTAAGCCAACTTTTTCACTCTCCTCTTTCACTCTCATCAAGAGGCTTTTTAGTTCCTCTTCACTTTCTGCCATAAGGGTGGTGTCATCTGCATATCTGAGGTTATTCATATTTCTCCCAGCAATCTTGATTCCAGCTTGTGCTTCATCCAGCCCAGCGTTTCTCATGATGTACTCTGCATAGAAGTTAAATAAGCAAGGTGACAATATACAGCCTTGACGTACTCCTTTTCCTGTTTGGAACACGTCTATTGTTCCATGTCCAGTTCTAACTGTTGCTTCCTGACCTGTGTATAGGTTTCTCAAGAGGCAGGTCAGGTGGTCTGGTATTCCCATCTCTTTCAGAATTTTCCACAGTTTATTGTGATCCACACAGTTTAGGATTTAAAAAAAAAAAAAAAAAACTTTCCTTTCCAACATATACCCAATTTGATCATGATGTATAGTATTTTTAATAGAATGCTGTGCTTGGTTTGTTACTATTTGATCAAGAATTTTTGACATCATATTCATGAGTAGTATTGATGTATAATTTTTCTTCTGTGTAATGACTTTGGTGTCACAGTTATCTTGACTTAATCTAAAAACTTGAGAACAACCCTCATTCTTTATTTTCCAAAAGGGTTCTTACTAGTGAACCATCTGGGCCTAAACTTCTCTGTGGGAGAAATTTTAATTAATATAAAACTTAATTATATGTGTGTGTGCTAAGTCATTTCAGTCGTATCCAACTCTGCGACCCCGTGGACTGTAGCTCACCAGGCTCCTCTGTCCAGGCATGAATACTGTAGTGGGTTGCCGTTTCCTTCTCTAGAGGATCTTCCCAAACCAGGTATCGAACCTGAGTCTCTTACATTGTCTGCACTGGCAGGCGGGTTCCTTACCACTAGTGCCACCTTTAATTTAATTAATTAAAATCATACCCAGGGGCAGTCCTAAGATGGAGGAGGAATAGGATGGGGAGACCACTTTCTCCCTCACAAATTCCTCAAAAGAACATTTCAATGCTGAGCAAACTCCACAAAACAACTTCTGAATCCTGGCAGAGGACATCAGGCACCCAGAAAAGCAGATCATTGCCTTCAAAAACAGGTAGGAAAAAATATAAAAGACAAAAAAAGAGACAAAGGAGGTGGGGAGGGAGCTCCGTCCCAGGAAGGGAAGCCCATCCTGGGAAGGGAATTTTAAGAAGAGAGGTTTCCAAACACCAGGAAACACTCTCCCTGCTGAGTCTGTGGTGAGCCTTGGAAGCACAGAGGGCAACATAACAGGAAGGAAAAATGAATAAATAATTAAAACCAACAGATTACAAGCCCAACAGTAACTCCCCCAGCGGAAAAGCAGCACAGACGCCTGCATCCGCCACTAACAAGTGGGGGCAGGGCAGGGAGGCGCGGGAGGCGGGGGCTGCAGTGCTTTGTAAGAATCGGTAGGAACCCCCTGCGCATAACTAGAATGAACTAACTTGGGCTAGCTACCACGCGAAAAGCTCGAACATAAGACACCACCAGGACCGTGCACAGAACAAATGATGGAACGGAAATAGCCAGCTGCAGACCATCCCCCACTGGGGACAGGCAGCCAGAGCTGTAAGGGCTGGAAAGGGGCAATCGCAGCCCCGGAGAGACTTTACCTACCAAACTGCAAGCAGGCTTCTTTGCTAAGACTTCTGGGGGTGCTGGACAGTCACCATCTGCCTCACAAGGGACGCCAGCGGTACACCCAGAAAACTGAGCAGCAGAGATGGGAAAGGTGATAAGTCGCAGCGACCGCACTCGCCAAACACCTGAGATACTCAGACCTGGGAAGGGTACAAAACGCAGTCCCAACCGAATCTGCGCCTCTGAGGGCTACCTGAGCGCTGAACCTGAGCCACTTAGACCGGGGAGGTGCACGCAGCCTAGGGCCAGCCTCAGACGGTTCCTGGCTGAGCAACGTAGAGCTGGAGCAGTTTGTGCACCGCAAGCAGGGACAGGCCCAGTGGGGCTGAGACACTGCATGCACACAACAGTGTTATTTGTTTGCAGCATCCCTCCCTCCCCACAGCGTGACTGAACAAGTGAGCCTAAAAAAAAAAAAAAAAAGTGTCCACCACCGACCCCTTGTGTCAGGACGGAAATCAGATACTGAAGAGACCAGCAAACAGAAGAAGTTAAACAGAGGGAACCGCCTTGGAAGTGATCCCACACTGCCCACAACACCAGAGAAAGGGCCAGATATATCTTTACTATTTTTACAATCATTCCTTTTTTTTTTTTTTTTTTTTTT